>NC_139458.1:177042500-177105000 GCF_057233095.1 Heloderma suspectum | reverse complement strand
TCCTCCTCACCCAGGTCTTTGAGAAAAGTGGGTTCCCATGGTTGCAGAGGACTAAATTTGGGGCTATTTTGTTTGTCAGTTGCCATCACTCAGCAGGGCTGTAGCACAGTGGTCGAACACATGCTTGGCATGCAGAAGGTCCCAGATTTAGTCCCCAGCATCTCCAGGTAGGGCTAGGAAAAAATCCTGTTTCAGACCCTGGAGACCCACTGCCAGTCAGTGTCAACAGTACTGGGCTAGATGGACCCAGGGCCTGATTCAGTATAAGGCCGCTTCCTATGATCCTATGAACAGAAAGCTTTAGTAAAAATAAGAGTTATCTTTTTTTTTAAAGTGGAAGAGAGATAAATACTGCTCATGTATACAATCGTATGTATGTCTACTCAGACATAAGCCCCATCATGTTTAATCAGGCTTACTCCCAGGAAAGCCTGCATAGGATTCCAGCACAAGTTACTTTTGTAGGGAGGTTTTGCAGCCTGATCTTCCACATCTTTACTCAGAAATAAGTCCTGAGTTGTAAGCATGGTACTGCAGGCTTAATACACCGGCCACCTGACTCCAATCCAATGAACTGACTACCCTTTCAGCCCAGTCCTGTGCATGTTTTTGTCAGGGTGGACACTGAGCCCATAGAATCCCAGAGTAGTTCTGATTCTGAGGAAGAGCAGTCGCTCCTGGGAGAGGAGCGCGCTCCTCTTTCCCAGGGCCCACAGCTGACGGAGATTCCTCCCACCAGCATTCCTAGCTTAGATAGCAGTCCCGGGAGTGACAGAGTGCGGGAAGCAGACTTGGTGGATGTGTGACGCCCACGCAGAGAGCAGCGCCAAATGGAGGGCGCAGAAAGGAGGCATAGTGCCCGGTTGGCGCGTAAAAAACAGCTGCGCCCAGAGGATCCAAGGGAAAAGGGGAGGGACTCTCCCTAGTCCTTAAGTTCAGAGGTGTGCCAGTAATTCCCTTTCAAACGGGGACCAACTGTTCCAACTTAGGGCATAGGTACTCTGCTGCTCATATCTAGTTGCTAACGGTAGAGTTGTTAAGTTGTAAAAGAGGAATAAAGCTTTGAAAAGAATCCATTTGTCTGTGTCTGGACTTGGCTACTGGATTAGACTGAGAGAGGCCTCCAAGGAGCCCTTGACAGTTTTGTCATGTGTGTGTTTTTTCTTTCATTTTGCATGAGCTCTAGCTTCTGGTGAGGGAAAGGCACTTAGTATATGCTCAGAGTTTCTCCATAACTTACACTAAGTTCTTTGCTAAATCCTGGTGAAGTCTTGGCACAAATGAAGTTATGGGGAGGAAGATACAGTGAGACATGTACAGGAGTGTATTATACAATTCTTACAATTAATACACTTAAAATATAACATTAGCACACTATTAAAAAAAAATCAACAAGCTCCAAGGCAACAGAAAGCGTAATGGGAAAGAAAGGTTTTCAACGATCGTTGAAAAGTTCCGATTGAATAGTTATGCCTGCTTTTTGCTTTCCTCACAAGTAACAGATTAATGAGGGAAATATATTACCTCCAATTTAACTTTTTTTCAATAGTTAAAAGCCTTGGCCGGAGATATGGATTGATGCCTCAAGTCACAACACTCTTGAAAAGAGAAGAAAGGGAGACAGGACTGAGGCTGTACTGGAATGGGCAGCATGCAACTTCAAGTAGGTAACTGAAGAGAAGAGCCATGATGGTAGAACAAGAGATACAGGTAGAATTAATTGCTATGCCAGAAAGAAGCTGGAAGTTCTAAAATGTAGATCTGACTGGTAGGAGATTATCCCCAGATCTGTTCCTGCTCTTTTAATAAAAGATGTAGCCCTAGATTCTTATGCTTTTAATCATATCTTATAAGACATAGTTGACAAGACTTTTTTTCTCTCTTCCCAATTCCCCTTCAGGAAAGGAGAGCTTGTTTAGAGGAAGAGATCACTGTCCTTGCTAATCTCTCTCTCTCGCTCTCTCTCTCTCCTTCCCCTCCATTTTGGAAATATTTTAAGCTGCCTTATATTGGGTCGGACAGTTGGGCCATTCCTTTTCTCATATAATACTGGCTACAATGAACATGAATGATAACCGTAATATAATACTTAACATTTCTTTGGAGCTTTAGAGTATTCAAAGCACTTCATATGCATTTTCTAGTTGTAACCCTTACAGCAACCTTGTAAGGGAAGTCCCTGGGTTGTATCAAATGTTGGCTTTGCAGTTGTGGAAAGTAGTTTTGCTCTCTGAAGGTGGAGCACCCGATTTTTGCCAATCCCTCCTCCCCAACTGACTGCAGCCCTCTACACTGTTTCATGTACTGCTCCAGAGTGTTCCCCAACCATCAGGATCAGCTTTTCAGGAGACAGGGGGCTGTGGTGGATAGGGTGAAAAATCAAGTACCCTGCCTTGCACAGGCAGAAGTGCTTTCCACTAGTGCAAAGCCCACATTGGATACAACCCAGTATTATCATCCCCGATACTGCAGATGAAGGGGCTGGGAAGAAAATGGCTTGCCTAAGGCCACCTACTGAGTTCATGGCAGAGGCAAGATTTGAACCAAGGGCTTCCTAATGCGTAGCTCAGACTCTTGGCCACTTATTTTATTTATTTATTTATTTATTTATTTATTTATTTATTTATTTAATATCTTAATCGCCCATCTGGCCGGTCACCCAGCCACTTTGGGCGATGTACAATGGTATAATTTAAAACAGTAAAATTATACATTAAAACATTATTTTAAAATACTAGGGATGTACGAATCCCACTCACCCGTCCGTTCCGGGGCATCGGCGGTGGGGGGGAGGCGCTCTGTCCCTCCCCCCGGAATCCTCCCTGGCCGGCTCTGCTCTGCGGCGACTCCATGGAGTCGCTGGCCGGGGCTGGCCGGGGCCAACCGCAGCCGGAATTCCGGCCGCAGCTGGGCTGCTGTGGCCACAAATGGCGGCCGCTATGCCGGCCGCCATTTGCGTGGCTGCCAAGCTGTGATAGGCTACATAAGTATTTACGGAGCCTATCACGGCAAAAGGCAGCCATGCAAATGGCGGCCGCAGCAACCCGGAAGCAGCTGGGAGACCAGCCGGAGCCGCCGCTGCATCCACCGCCAGGTAAGCTTCGTTCCGGGGGGATTCCGTGGGGTGGCGGGGGAGTGTAGGCTGTTCCTCCACGGATTCCGGGGGGACAGATTCTAAAGAATCCGGCCTCACTGGAGTCCGTGGCGGAATTCTCTGACATCCCTAAAAAATACCCTTGTTGTTGTTCAGTCGTTCAGTCGTGTCCAACTCTTCGTGACCCCATGGACCATAGCACGCCAGGCCTTCCTGTCCTGCGTTCTCTCCCGGAGAAAAAATACCCTAACCCACCCCAAATGCCTGACTGAATAACCAAGTTTTCAGTGCATGGCGGAAGCTCATTAAAGAGGGGGCATGGCGGAGTTCCCTAGGGAGGTAGTTCCACAGAGTGGGGGCCACCACAGAGAAGGCCCTCTCCCTCGTCCTCACCAGCCTAGCTGTCCTGGCTGATGGGACAAAGAGAAGGCCATCCGAGGCTGATCTTGTTAAGCGGCCTGTCTGGTATTGCTGGAGGGTTCCAGGTAGTCTGGGCCGGAACCATATCGGGTTTTAAAGGTCAAAACCAACACCTTGAATTTGGCCCGGAAAGCAACTGGGTACCAGTGCAACTCCTTCAGCACTGGAGTGATGTGATCACGCTGGCAGCTGCCTTTAATCAGGTGAGCCGCTGCGTTCTGCACCAGCTGCAGCTTTCAAACCATCTTCAAGGGTAGCCCCACATAGAGCACATTACAGTAGTCTAGATGAGAGGAGACCAGGGCATGTACTACTAGGGATGCACAAAACTCATCTTACCTGGCTCCGCTGGGGTCTGTAGGTGGGGGGAAGCGATCCGTTCCTTCCCCTGGAATCCTCGACGGGGCAGGGGAGGCGATCCATTCCTCCCTGCCGGAATCCTGCCTGGCCAGCTCTGCTCCACAGCCAGTCCGCAGAGCTGCCGGCCGGGCCAACCTGCAGTGGGGTCTCCAGTGGGGGGGAGGCTGTTCCGCCATGGACTCCGTGGGGCCGGATTCTAATGAATTCTAAATAATCCAGCCTCACTGGAGTCCATGGCGAAATTCTCTGCCATCCCTATGTACTACCGATGAGAGCAGATGGTCGGGAAGGTAAGGGCGCAGCTGCCATACCAGATGGAGTTGATACAATGCTGTCTGGTTGACACCTGAGCCTCCATGGGCAGCTGGGAGTCTAAAATGATCCCCAGGCTGCGGACCTGGTCTGTCAAGGGTAGCCATACCCCATTCAACACCAGGTCAACATACCCCAACCTACTCTTGTCTCCCACCAAAAGTACCTCGGTCTTATCAGGGTTCAGTTTCAGCTTATTCCTCCCCATCCAGCCTCCCCTATACTACACCAACATTTAGGCATTAGTGATATAATTCCAAAACCATATTTAACAGTTCATAATGAAAACACCGTGGCTAGGCATGCATGCTTCTCCAAAGACCTAGTATTGTGTCCCTTTGAAGCAGTAAATAACTAAATTGTCCATAGTCCACCAGATTAAACGTGGCAACTATACCTAACTCACTTGCTACAGTAGTAGCAACTCGGTAGTAGGAGAAGAATGGCCACTTATGACTCACCAAAAAGAGGAAAGGAACCACCAAAAAAGAGGACAGGGATTTGTATCAAATTTGCATCATTTAAGCAGAAGTACAGTACATCTCACCATAGTGGGGAAAAGTGTGACCAGGTGACCTGCGTGCCTTCCTCAGTCTGCTGCCCAAGTGCTAATTGATGATGGGCAACTTCAAGGTCCCTGCTCTCCTTTCCTACGGCTCTTCATCTTTAATGCAGAATTGGACAGGACAGCTGTTCAAGTAGCAGATTCCTTCACATAGAGGACTGTCTTCAGTAAAAGTGGATATGTGGCCACCCTAGCCCCCGCTTCCAACAGCCACACATTAGATGTGGACATCTGCATGGGGAAAGCCTACTCAAAGAGATCTCTGCACACATAGACTTTCCTAGGAGCTAGAACCCTGATCACGCAGGATTATAGTTCCTGGAGAAGCTTACACGTGCATATACTTTTCCCCGTTGGATATCCATGCTTAATGCATAGATGTTAGGGATAGGGGAAGTTACATGCAGGTAGGGCCAACCGTGCAACTAGGCTCCCTGGTAATCATTAAGGTAGGGATAGGCAACCTGGTACCGTCCAGAAGTTTTGGCCTACAACTCCCATCAGCCCCAGACTGCATGGTCAATGGTGAGGGATTATGGAAGTTGTAATCCAAAACATTTGGAGGGCACTAGGGTACCTAGCCCAGGTGTAAGGGCTATAACAGGGGTGCATAACTTGTGGCCCTCCAAACATTTTGGCCCACAGCTCCCATCATCCCTCACTATTGGCTATGCTGGTTAAGGCTGATGGGAGTTGTAGGGCTAAACGGCGAGAGGCTGACAAATTGCTCACCCCTGGACTATAGAGTTCTACAAGTCCCATGAACCCAAACAGGAAATAACAGACCTGAACCATTACTTACAGTTAAGAAGAGGCCTATTAGTCCTCACCTGGCTTCAGTGAGCCCCTTCAGTAGACAGTTTGCTTGGAAGGTGAAGATTAGTAAGAAGGGCTAGAAGCAATCACCTCACAGGATTTCTCAGGAAAGGGCTTGAACAATCAGGCTTTTTCCAAGATGTCTCTGAGAATGGTCAGAAAAACCAAGGGCTAGCCAATTCAAGCTGAAGGACATTAATCCATCAGCTGCAGCTAATGGAGGGGAGAAGAGTATATGTTTTATTATGAGAGTCATTTTTACTATCAAGTTGTTCTTTGAGCTAATGGTGACTGAATATAAACCCACCTCTTCAGTTTTGTTCGAATCTTGTTTTGTTTCACTGACCCTCAGCTTTCCCTTCTGAGCATTTTACATAAACAGACAGTAATAGACCTCTTTGTGGAAATGCAGGAGCCCTGATGCTTACATTCTGTTTGACCATCCAGCCAGAAAACCAATAATAGCTTTAAAAATAGTTGTTTTCTCCATTCCACATAATTTATATTTAATTATATTGCTATACATTCTTTCAGCTTAGGGTAGTATTTTCATCAACTACTGCACAGAGTTTTACTCCATAAATATGTACAAACTCTTTGATGGAAATCTGGGCAAATACATGAGAGTCGCTAATGTGAAGATGTTATCTTCACCAAAAACTCCATGTATCAGACATTTAATGGTTAAACAGTGTGGATTTGTACTTTTTCTGCAACTTCTTGAACAACTGCACCTTGTGGAATGTCAACCAATACAATTATCTATAGAAAGAGAAATGATCAATCGTTTTATATTTCTGGCTAATGAGACTTTCCCTTGGCTTTTCTTTGTTATGTTTCTGCTCTGTCATTTTCACTAAAAATCGTCACACATTTCATCAATGCAAGATGAAAGATAATGGGAGCCCAGTGCTGATCCATAGTCTTGGGGTTAAATCTAATGTTACGCTA
Organism: Heloderma suspectum; assembly: GCF_057233095.1. Classification (NCBI taxonomy): domain Eukaryota; kingdom Metazoa; phylum Chordata; class Lepidosauria; order Squamata; family Helodermatidae; genus Heloderma; species Heloderma suspectum. The sequence goes on along the minus strand of NC_139458.1, from coordinate 177,098,482 downwards.
GTGGAAGTCCACCAGTATGATGGGACTTTCTCCCTCTCTCCTCCCTCTGTGCCACCCTAAAATGTGTTCTGGAGGGTTTCCCAGCCCTCTGGGGTGTATTGTGCAGGCCAGGGGGTTTCACCCCTTCCTGATTCCAATGACAGCATTGGATCCAACCCATAAATTTCACACCACTGTAAGGAGCACAGCCATGCTACTTCTAGTGCTATGCAGGATACTAGTATGCTAAATATCCCTGCGGTTGCCAACATGCATGGGTGTCTGTTTTGCTCACATGTGAGAAAGCAGGAACTGCCATTGTGTTTATGGGGAAATGGGGAATTCTAAAAGAGCCCAGCAGATGGAATAGGATAGACCTACTCTCCATCCAGAGGTGCATCAAGGGTATCTTGGAGCCACTTCTGGTACCAGTACGTTGCTCTACAATAAATGGAGTGTCCTGTGCAGCTACAGCCACATGGAGAAGTAGTTCTTGGCCCAGACACATACGTAGCTGATGTTTCCTGATATCAATTAACAGGAGTGAAGTGGGGCACTTTCCAGCTGGCACTAATGGCCACCATTGCATCAGTAGATGTGTCAGATCAAATATTATGTCCTCCGTATGGCTCCATCCCAAGACATGTGGGCTGCTCCACATGAAGTGATTGAGTCGTGTCTGAGCTGTTCATGAGGGCTGGTTTGCACAGTCAGCTAAGCAAAAGTGCAGCAATGGGATTTCTGCTCAGTCAAATGTGCGCAAGAGCCACAGACATCACGTTATTAGCACCAATAGAAGATGCAAGAAGCTGTGCCTTTTGTTTCTAACATAACCTATGAACTGCTGACTTACAGATCTCAGACGTGGCCAGGTTCATTTGCTCCAAGCTTTGTTCATCTCACGACACCAATCTAACCACTGGCAAGGACAATGTGCCAGCAATTGCTACATTACGGTATCAGCAAGGAAACAAAAATGCCTCTCTTATCACTGCTAATGATCTCCACTACAAATAATACTCCTTCCACACTGCCAATTCTTAATAAAAATTATAAAGAAGAATTGCTTACAATACAGCAAGACCTTCCCCAATTTGGTCAATTTCCTGCCCCTTACAATAGTTTGCATAATAGTTAATTGAATCCTAACCTTCGTTAGTTTTTTAAAAAGTCTAACCTGCTCTATTTCTAGAGTTCAGGAGATGACCGCAGTTCTAAATTTTAAAATGTCTATCTAATTAATACCCACAATGCTATTAGATCATGAATATTAAGAAGTGAGAATGAGAAAGAGCACTTTGCCTAAAGCCACACAGTGAATTCATGGCTAGTCTGAAGTTCAAACTCCATGTGAAGCTTCTTTTCCCAATGGGTTGTTTGTTTTCATGCCTCAGAGATTGTGGATCAGGTCAAGAGCAGAAAGAGCAACCTAGGAAAGGGCTGCTTAACCCTTTCCCATCCTCCCGTTTGCCCACTCACCACCACCACCACCACCCGTGCTGCTTTCCAATTTGCGGGAAAGAGACATGCACTGATCTCCATCCTTTCCTCTGGATGGCATCCTCCAACACTGCTCTGTATTAAAAAATGAAATTGTCAGCAGAAGGAATCTTGCCACTGAGTGTCACATGTAGTTTTCAGCTCGAGATACCAACTCAGTTCTTCTAAGGGTCAAACTGCACGTATGTTCAAGACGTAGTTAGTATTTCTTTTCTTTTTTACACTGTTTACTTGGACTTCCAAAGGCTTTTAACAAAGTCCCTCACCAAAGACTCCTGAAAAAACTTAGCAGTCATGGAAGAAGAGGAGAGGTGTGTATTGGGACCAATGCTTTTCAGCCTGTTCATAAATGATCTATAAATGATCTGGAATTAGGAGTGAGCAGTGAAGTGGCCATGTTTGCAGATGACACAAATTATTTAGGGTGGTTAAAACAAAAAGGGATAGTGAAGAGCTCCACAAGGATCTCTCCAAACTGGGAGAATGGGCATCTAAATGGCAAATGCAGTTCAGTGTAAAGTGTAAAGCGATGCATGTTGGGGCAAAAAATCCCAACTTCAAATATAAGCTGATGAGATCTGCACTAGCAGTGACCAAGAAAGAGATCTTGGGGTTGTGGTGGACAGCTCGATGAAAATGTCAACCCAGTGTGTGGCCGCTGTAAAAATAGGCAAAGTCCATGTTAGGCATAATTAGACAAGAAATTGAGAATAAAACTGCCAATATCATACTGTCCTTATACAAATCTATGGTGCAACCACACTTGGAATACTGTGTACAGTTCTGGTCACCACACCTAAAATAAGCTATTGTAGAGCTGGAAAAAGTGCAGAAAAGGGCAACTAAGGGCACAATCTTATAGGGATAGGCGGCTGCCTCCGAACTTGGAGGCGACCGACTATCCAAAGCAGGGCAGGAGAAGCATGGAGGGGATTGTCCCCTCTGTCCTTCAGCCGCCCTGCATACTGGCATTTATGCCTTCCCTGCCCTGGAACGCCCCCTGGAACACCCCATTTCCCCCACTCCATACTCCTCTTTCGAGCGAGGAGCGTGGGGCCATTCCAAGCTGCTTGCAAGGCAGCACAGGAGCGGGGGGGAAAGTGGTTCTCTGGGAACCGACCTCGGAGCGCGGGCTCTGAAGTTGGTTCCCAGAAACCAACATATCCTATGGCCATCTAGCTGCTGACTAGCAGCCGTAGAATTGCTCCCTCCAGTGATCAAGGGGCTTGAGCATCTTCCTTATGAGAGAAGGTCACAATAGCTGGGATTGTTTGGCTTGGGAAAAAGAAGGGTAAGGGGAGACATGATAGAGGGGTACAAAACTATGCATGGTGTGGAGAATGTGGATAGGGAGACATTTTTCTCCCTCTCCCAAAATACTAGAACCCGGGGACATCCCATGAAGCTGATTGGTGGGAGATTCAGGACAGATAAAAGGAAGTACTTCTTCACACAGTGCATAGTTAAACTATGGAATTTGCTACTACAGGAAGTAGTGATGACTACCAATTTGGATGGCTTTAAAAGTGAGTTAGACAAACACCAGTTGCTGGGGAACATGGGTGGAACGGTGCTGTTGCACTCATGTCTGGCTTATGGGTTCCGGGTTGACAGCTCGTTGGCCATTGTGTGAACAGAATGCTGGACTAGATGGACCCTTGGTCTGATCCAGCATGGCTTTTCTTATGTTCTTATGTTCTATATCGTTGGATGGATGCCATGCAGGGGTTTAGAGAAAAAAATTCCCCCTGGTTGTATTAGCATTTAAAGAAAAATTACATTTCATGAACTTCCCTAGTACCATAAAGTGAATGGTGGTATATATAAGCATTTCAAAGAAATAAGTTAAATTTTCCTCCTCCTCCTTTTCGCCTCAACTGCCATCTTTTAATTGCCATTCCACCAGGCTGCAGCAGAGGAAAAGATGGGATAGGAAGGTCCACTCCATTGGTTTAGCTGAATGACCAGCTGCCATTTGTCTCCTCTCTTCTTTGAACTGCTTCCATTTAAGCTGGTCATAATAAGAACTATGTATCTTTAAGAACTGGCGCTTGTCTTTGCTTGTTTTACACTTTCCTAACCATCCCTTTTTCCTTTAGGGTTGTGTCTTTTACGCTGTACACCTGCAAGCTTGTTTTTAATCTGTGTACAGCACTTCCGCAATATTAAGTGTTTTAGAAATAATCGTCATCTTAATCTTCAGTCATTCCTACCACAATTGATTCTTCCCTTACACATAATATTAACTGATGTTACAAAATCACATCATCATCACACTAACCCTAAAACAGACTGGGCACAATCCAGCAACCCTAAGTCACAATTATGGCTCCAATTCTGTGTACACTTACTCCCAAGTAAGTTCCAATGAAATGATTAGGATTTCTTCTCCAAGCAACCATGGATAAAAATGGGACATGTGTCCTATTCCATCACTTTCAGTGGGGCTCAGTCACAAATTGTAAGTCCCATACTTTTTTTCCTAATTTGCAAGGGAGCTCTAGATCGCCATCAAGTGTCTTTGGACTGTGGCCTACAGTTATAACTAGTGCTGTGACAATTTTTTTTTTACCATTCTCATTCAATTTTATAGCAAATAAATTGCTTTTGAAAAGTAATTCAAAGGAGAAGAACATTTCAGAGAAATTCTCATGGGCTGGGTTCAGGGTTCTTGTGTTTACCTTCCTAATGAGGTGGCTGAGGAGTGTGTGTGAGTGTCCTGTCTTTCATTGTACAATCATATCTCTGGCAGCATGTAATCCCTTTGGCTTCCCATACATCAGTTGAAGTCCAAGAGAAGATATCATGAGGTAATTTCTCCCATAGTGCTTTTTCAGATCAGGAAGTGCAGGCAGCCTGAGAGGCTGCAGACCAATATAGAGATACATAAAAGAAAGATCCCTCCCTCTCCCTCTCTCACACACACACACAGAGAGAGAGAGAGAGAGAGAGAGAGAGAGCACTCTTGGCTGCAGTGATTAGGTACACTCAAAAACACCACCAAAATAAATTCAAAATACATTATAAAATGCCATGAGAATTAGGGAGAAAAATGGAAGCTTCTTCAATGGGGCAAGAAAACTTTTAGGAAATTGGAGGACAGATTTTGGCACAACACTAGTTCCACCTGTTCCCTGGAGCTAGACACAACACTATCCCACCCTCCACTGCATAGTGGAGAATGCAAAATTGGGGCTAGGCTGCCAACAGATGGTGTTGTTGCAACTTGCAATAGCAGTGCAATCCCGCCCCCGCCCCCAACCCTTAGGAAAAAAGAAACAAGTTCTGCTGCAACCCCTACTAATGGTAAGCCCATCTGTGAGAAACGTGTGGAGAATTTCTCTTCTCCCTGGAGAAATTTGGTGAAATTGTTCACGTAATTTCTCTGCCCACACATAGGGTGGAAAATTTTGAGAGACCATTTGTACACAGCTCTAGCACAGACCTGACTAACCAGTTTACCATATTTAGGACCACAGTCAACTTTTTACAGCTCTTTCGGCATGAATACTAGTTTAAGGCCTGGTGAAGGCAAGTGATTGGCTGGTAAACATCATCATCATCATTGTTATTATTGACAATATTAATTTAATAGGATGATTAAAATGTCACACTATGGTTTTTATTTTTTTATTTTAAAAACCCCAACCCTATACCTAACGGAGCATATATAAGGAGGCCAAATCCCTCTACGTTTCAGCAGTCTAAAGGTTAAAGCCTGTCAGCTGAATTTCACAGATTCCAGGAAGGACTGGAGAAGTCGTGCGAAGTCTTCATTGTAGACCAGTGATCAAACATCTCCTCATTACACTTCAATATTGTTGCCTCTAAAGGTCACCATTGCTGAACATAATCACACAAAATCAAAACTCCAAACTTTATATATCATAGAGGTAGTAAATAGCTTGGAGGTTTATTTTCTGGTGCCTGAACAACATTCTGAACTCATTTATAAATTCCTGGCTACTGTGGCATGAACCAGACACATTTTGTAGTGACTAACCAAAGCTTCAATTAAATCAATTTCCTGTAAAAGATATATTCTCAATAATTTATTGGATCAGCACTGACTGGTCTAATGAAGCAATGTGACTCAGTAACTTTCATTTGCATGCTTTAAACAACAACAACTATTGCAATCCTGCCCCCCCACTGCCGCCGCCGCGCCCCCCCCCCCCGCCCGTTTAAGGAAACAGGGCTCTCTAAGCAAACAATTTGCAGGTCAGGTTCCCGAGACTTTTCTTTTGCACACTATACAAAGGCATATCCAGAATTTGCTTAGCAGATTTCTGCGAAAGGCAATAAATCATGTGGCGTCCATTATTTTCCCTTTCACTGATTTTACTCAACATTAATTTAGCCAATCTGTCACCTCCTGAGAAGCAGAGGCCAAAAGCAGGGTATAATCAAACACCAAGCAAGAGGGTCACCAGTTGCAGTGCAGCAAACAACACCTTTTCACAAAAGGAATATTTTGTTTATAAATACATTTGATTCCTCCCTGCCTACCCCCTCTTTATTTGAAACTGCAGCTATGTCATGTTCTACTTTAGCTGGTATATCCTCTGTTATGCAGTAGGAGCAAGGATAATGCAGAGGTGCACAAACCTGTGCTCCAAGCTGTCCCACTAATATGGGATGAATTTTTAACATTGGAGTGTGGTTGGTCCTGTGACAGAAAACTAGATTTGCTATATTTGATGTTATTACTTAAGGTTTATTGATGCTCACTGCTTCTGTATACATGTCTATAACAAGAGAACGCATAACTCAGTCCAACAATGGGGAAAACTGTAAGTTGCTAGTAGGGCCAGGTTCCCAATTCAATTGCATTCCTTAAATCTTACTTTTGCATATGCCATCTCCTCTGTTGGTAAGGCAATGACTTCAAGGAGTCATTGCTCCAAGGTTAACGTCACCCAAATGTATGGGTGTGGCCATGGCTCAGTGGCAGAGTGCATGGTTTGCATGCAGAAAGTCCCAGGTTCAAACCCCGGCATTTCCAGTAAAAAGTCTTGCCTGAAACACTGGAGAGTTGCTGCCAGTCAGTGTCAACAACACTGGGCTAGTTGGACCCAGGGTCTGACTCAGAAGAACGCAGCTTCCTATGTTCCTAAGTTCCTATGAATCATCAGTGACCTACAGCCCATCATGGGCTTTTAAAAAATGGGGGAAATGTTGGAAATCCCACAAGATGTTTTAAGAGCTTCAGTTATTAGGCGGTATATACATGCATACATACATGCATACATACAGTTCTTTCCACTTCCAATAGAAAGTAGGCTGAAGTAGGGTTTGATTGATTTTTATTTTTAGCTGATACAAGTTAGTTGGTAATTACAGCATTAGATGGGAATTCCTCTGCAGAATAAGACGTTAAATAAAGAACAGTTTGTGTAATCAGTAGTTAAAGCAAATTGTACCAAAATTACATACACACTTCTCTCTCCAGGTTTGCAACCTTCTTAACAACTATTCATTGCACAGAATTATCAAATGGATAAGTAGCTTTAAACAACATACCAGAAATATAAAACAACATCAACAACAGGGTTGGACTCAATGGTCTTATAGGCCTCTTCCAACCCTCCTATTCTGTGATTCTATGAAACTGGATTCTCTTTCCTGAGCCAAATGATGTGGCACCATGCCACAGTTTGCCATGAAGAAGATCAAAACATGTATAGCTAATGAATCTAGGGGTGTAATCAATACATTATGGAAAGGAAGGAATTAGAATCCCCCTCCCAAACAGGATTGGAATCCTGGAGGAAGTACCTGTTACCTTCCTCTTGACTTAATACCGTGTTCGGATGATTGCAGGGGCAAAAGAACCCATTGTGGGTTCTTCCCCTGCCCCTGCTCATGCCACGTGTGTGACTGCGATTTGCATAACTATCCATGATGCAGTGCAGGTTTCCATGTCGTCCAAACCTGACATGCGGTGTGGCAGGGCTGGCTTCTTACCCACCCCACAACCCCTACTGCAAGCCATGGGTATACCTACTCCCAGTTTGCATCAGGGTTGTGTAGGCTGATCTGAGGACAGCCAGGCTTACTTCTGCATCAGGGATGCTGTACTAGATGGCCTTTTGATCCATGTAGCTTTACGACCATGACAGTCGCATCCCCTTCACACACAGCTTGCACTTGATGCTAATGCTGGTGGGGCTACTGCAAACCTGTGAGATACCGTTGCAGGAAAGCTGCTCCCCTGTACCTGCAGGCAGGTAGGTAGAGGGGTATGTCTGTGTGTGACAGGGAGAAGGACATGGGGGTTTCAAGCATGAGTGCTTTTTGGACAGAAAATATCTTTTTTGCTTTTTGCTCTGGCAGTTCCACCTATGAAGGCTTGACTCACAACTCCATTCAGTCAATGGGAGTTTTGAAATTTCACTTGAGGAAAGCTAGAATTTTACCCACTATCTCAGTGGGACTCTGGCCAATGGTTGCTTGGCCATGAAGTGCAACAGTTCCCCCCCCCTGCAAAAAAACCCTGGTGCCCTCCAGATGTGTTGGAACGCAATTCCCGTAAATCCTGGGGGAAAGCTGTCAGGAGCTGGGAAGCATCCGATTTGGGTTAAATCTTCCCTAGGGGATGAAAATGAAAACGTTTTCGATTGTCCAAATGTAGAAGCAGAAGAAATAGACAATTAGCATATGGTGTAACATAAAAGCTAATCAAAGAGGCCTAAATGCCATAGCAAAAGATGCGCACCCCAGAGACATCTGGGGAGGGGCACCATGTATCGCTGTTTCTATGCAAATGCTAGAAGCCTCCGAGCCAAAATGGGAGAGTTGGAGTGCTTGATTTTAAAGGAGAACCTAGATATAGTGGGCATTGCAGAAACCTGGTGGAATGGAGAGAACCAGTGGGATACGGTCATCGCTGGGTACAAACTCTACAGGAGGGACAGGGAAGGGAAGGGTGTTGCTCTGTACATCAAAGAGGGCATAGTGTCAAGCAGACTAAAACATCTTAAAGGGGCAGACTCTTCTACAGAAGCACTGTGGGTGACAAAACCAGGATCCAAAGCCAATTTAGTACTAGGAACATGCTATCGCCCCCCAGACCAGAACGCTCAGGGTGGCCTTGAGATGGAAAACAAAATCAGGGAGGCCTCCAAATGAGGAAGTGTTGTAATAATGGGTGACTTCAATTACCCCCAGATTGACTGGATGAATGCATGTTCCAGTCACAACAAAGAGGTTAAATTTCTCAATGCCCTAAATGAATGTGCCCTAGAACAGTTGGTCATGGAACCAACCAGAAGGAAGGCAACCTTGGATTTAATCCTAAGTGGTGTTGCCCAGGATCTAGTATGAGATGTAAATGTTGTTGAACCATTTTGGAACAGTGATCACAGTGCTATCAGATTTAATATATATTTACATGGAAAGTTGCCAAGGTAGTCCAACACAGTCACATTTGACTTCAAAAGAGGGAACTTCTGTGGCACTTCCGGTTGGAGCCAATGTTGCCCTGGCGGTGTTCTGCGGAGTCTCTGCAGGACACTATCTCAAACAGCTTTTAAAAGGTTGAAAAACCTTTTCATCTTCCCTTGGAATGAAAAGGGGAGGCAAGAGCAGCATCTGGATGAAGTCTTGGAAGAGTAGAGTAGCCCTTTTTGCAAAGCAGCAGAGGGGCTGGGCTCTGAGGCTAGTCTGCCAGAGCTTAATCACCACTCAAAGTTGTTTTGAAACTCCTATCTAATTAGGAGAAATCAGGGCTGACGTGCTCCAATGTAGTTTTTAGTGTTTATGGACTAAGGAATACCAGCAATATTTGAGGACCTACAAGATTTGTTTAAGCAAAAGGATGGCAACACCAAGGAGGAGAAAAGGAATAGGAGTGCTGCCGACCTCCACCACACACACACACCTCCCTTGGCAAAGGCTTCGAAAAGCGATGAAAATACAGAGGAGTTACTTGCTCTGATAAAAACATTGTCTTTGCAATTTGCTGAACAGGCTAAGAGACTGGATACAATTCAAAATTCCATCACCACCCTGCAAGGGGCTGTGGACTTAATTAACAACTCTTGGCAAAAAATGGAGGCGAAGGTTAACGAGTTGCCAGATTGAGTGGCAGCGCAGGAGATTGTCTCACAAGCTTTTCACAACAAATTTTCTGCAAGAATCTCCCAATTGGAGGCTTTTACACACAGAGCAAATGTGCGTATTATTGGTATCAAAGATCTATCTACTGATGTAAATTTGCTTACTTTTGTAGATAAGCTCCTGCATGAGATACTTCCTTTGTCATCTGATTATGTACTTGACATTAAGCATACATTCCATGTGCCAAATGCTAAAGGGACTGATTATAGAATTATACTTCAATTTGCAAGAATCTCCACAAAAAATCATATCCTGCATTTGGCAAGTCAGAGGGGAAATCTTTTTTGGGGATCAAAAAAGATAGTTATGTTATTTCTGGATTACACCAAAGAAGTTGTTGACAAAAGAAGGCTATTTACCAAGGCGAGAAACCTGGCAAAACAAATTAATTTACAATATCATTTAAAATATCCTGCTATGTTTTGCATTATTTCCGAAGGTCAGATGAAAGTTTCTAAATCATGAAATGGCGGAGGCATGGCTAATTGGAAAAACACGCAAGACTTCTGCTCTAGCCCCATTAACTGGAATTTACAAACGTGTTTTGTCAATTGGCTATGTTTAGTCTGTAAGATCCAGGCTAGGACAGAGATAATTGATTATATATATATCTGTTCTTTCTCTTTCATCCTTTCCCTTTTTTTTCTTCTTCTCTTAAAATGGAGATGATAGACTGTAAATCTTCCGTGTGAGGGTGTACAGAAATGTGCACACTCATTTATATATTTAGAAATTATACTATCTAAAATATAGATAGTATAAAATATATTAGTGATTGTTCTATTTTTTTTATCCTTTATAAAATCTTTCTTTTCTTTTTAATTATTATTATCAATATTATGATACTAGGATTAGTAAATATTTCTGTCTGGTTGTTCTTAAGCTTTATCATTATATAGTAGCTAAAAGGCATGATATGGCTGATGGAAATGAATTGTAAGCTTGCTTCTTTGTGATAAGCCTGAAGATACAATATTGAAATTGATTACTTATGCTGTATTAACGTGTAAGATTGGTATAATTTTTAAGTAGAGTGATATTTGAAATTTATGTGTAATGTAGTTTAAATTTAAGTTCGTTATGTAAACTTCTGTTTATATTTTGCTTAGTTTTCCTCTGTTTTTGTGTTTCTTCTTCTTTTTTTCTGTTTCCCTTCCTTTGCCCTTCTCTCTCCTTTTTATATTATCTCCTTTCTTTCTCTCTTTTTTTCTCTATTTCATTATTGATGGGTCCTCTTAAGAATAGAATACTGTAATGCTGGAAACTGTCGAAGATGATTATGTTGTTGATGTTCTTTGGTTCATTTATAAAGATAAAAGTAGAAGAAAAAGTATTAGAAGAAAAAGAGAAGAAACTTCTCTAAAATGAGGAAACTGGTGAAAAGGAAGTTGAAGGGGGAGTCAAGAGGGTTAAATCCCTTCAAAATGCTTGGCGGTTACTCAAAACCACAATAATAGAAGCTCAACTAAAAAAAGTATACCACACGTTAGGAAATGTACCACCAAGTCCAAGAGGTCACTGGCATGGTTAACAAACAGCATCAAGGAACCTATTAGAGAAAAGAGGGCTTCCTGAAGAAAATGGAAGTCTTGCCCAAGTGAGGAAAACAAAAGGGAACACCAGCTTGCACAAAGGTGATGCAAGCAGACAATAAGAGATGCAAAAAAGCATTTTGAGGAGCATATCGCTAACAACATCAAGGCAAACAAAGAATTCTGTAAATATATCAGAAGAAGGAAACCAGCTGGGGAAGCAGTTTTACTATTGAATGACAATGGAGTTAAAGGAGTACTGAAGGAGGATAAGGAGATAGAGAAGCTGAATGAATTCTTCTCATCTGTCTTCACTGCAGAAGATACAGGACAGATACCTGTGCCTGAATTGATGTTTTCAGGAAGGGAGTCTGAGGAACTGAGGCAAATAGTGGTAACAAAAGATGACATTCTCAGCCTTATTGACAAATTGAACATAAACAAATCACCAGGCCCACATGATATCTATCCTTAAAAGATACTGTCTGGGCCCTATCCTTAAAGAACTGAAATATGAAATTGCTGATCTTAGGGACATGATGTATATTTTTGTTAGAAGATCAGCCTCTGTACCAGAGGACTGGAAGATGGCCAATGTAATTTTTTAAAAGGGATCCAGGGGGGATCCAGGTAATTACAGGCCAGTTAGCTTAATATCTGCTCTGGGTAAATTGGTTGAAGGCATTATTAAAGATAAAATTAGTAAGGATATAGAAGGACAAGTCCTGCTGAAAAAGAAACAATGTGGTTTCTGCAAAGGTAAGTCCTGTCTCACTAACCTTTTAGAGTTCTTTGAGAGTGTCAATAAACATGTAGATGGGGTGATCCGGTAGACATTGTTTACTTGGACTTCCAAAAGACTTTTGACAAAGTCCCTCACCAAAGACTCCTGAACAAACTGGAATAAGAGGAGAGGTCCTCTTATGGATCAGTAACTGGTTAAAGAACAGAAAGCAGAGAGTAGGAATAAATGGTAAATTCTCCCAATGGAGAGATGTCCCCATTGGAGTCCCACAGGGATCTGTATTGGGACCAATGCTTTTCAACTTGTTCATAAATGATCTGGAATTAGAAGTGAGCAGTGAAGTGGCCATGTTTGCCAATGACACCAAATAGGAGGGTGAAAACAAAAACAGAAAAGGATTGTGAGGAGCTCCAAGAGGATCTTTGCAAACTGGGAGAATGGGCAGCTAAATGGCAAATGAGGTTCATTGTAAGCAAGTGTGAAGTGATGCATGTTGGGGCAAAAATATCCCAACTTCAAGTATAACCTGATGGGATTTTAGCTAGCAGTGACTGACGAAGAAAGAAATCTTGGGGTTGTGGTGGACAGCTCGATGGAAATGTTGACCCAGTGTGCGACTGCTATAAAAAAAAGGCAAACTCCATGTTAGGCATAATTAGAAAAGGAATTGAGAATAAAACTGCCAATATCATACTGCCCCTATACAAGTCTATGGTGCACCCACACTTGGAATACTTTGTCCAGTTCTGCTCACCACACCTAAAAAAGGATATTGCAGAGCTGGAAAAAGTGCAGAAATGACCAAGGGGCTGGAGCATCTCCCCTATGAGAGAAGGTTACAACAGCTGGGATTGTTTAGCTTGGAAAAAAGGAGGGTAAGGGGAGGCATGATAGAGGTGTACAAAATTATGCATGGTGTGGAGAATGTGGATAGGGAGACATTTTTCTCACTCTCTCATATTACTAGAAGCCAGAGTCATCCCATGAAGCTGATTGGTGGGAGATTCTGGACAGATAGAAGTACTTCTTCACACAGTGCATCATCAAACTATGGAATTCGCTACCACAAGACATAGTGATGGCCATCAATCTGGATGGCTTTAAAAGGGGGTTAGACTGGAGGAGAAGGCTATCAATGGCTACTAGTCCTGATGGCTCTATGCTACCTCCAATAATTAGAGGCAGAATGCCTATATGAACACCAGTTGCTGGGGACCATGGGAGAGAGGCTGCTGTTGCACTCATGTCCTGCTTGTGGGTTTCCCATGGGCAGCTGGTTGGCCACTGTGTGAACAGAATGCTGGATTAGATGGACCCTTGTCTGACCCAGCATGGCTCTTCTTATGTTCATGGTCACTGGCCATGCTGAGTGGGAATTATGGGAGTTGCAGCCCAACATATTTGGAGGACACTAGATTGGGAAAGGCTGCAATGCAAGAATTTTTAAATTGTCTTGATCCAGTAAGGGGGTTATGTATGCAGACGCAGCTTTCCGCATGTGCACTTGATGCAGCTGTACATGCACATCTGAGTATCAATCCCCATCCATATCACAACAGGATACCAGATCAGACCCGTGGTGGCTGGTGGTCTGATTTTGGCAGGGCTATGCTTCCATTTTTGGGTTTCAGTCAGAACCAGCCAGATCTCTAAAGGAGCTATTCAAGGTGCTGAACCTTATCCCCCAATGGGCTCAGGACCTTGGATAGGTCCTTTAAAGTTCTGGCTGGTTCTGACTGAAACCCAGAATGGATTTCATTCTGGGTTTCAGTCCTACCCAGTCCTACCGAAAGCAGAGCCACCAACCTCCACTAGGTCAGACTATTTGTCTGTTGAGCCCAGTATTGTCTGCTCTGACTGGAAGCAGCTCTCCAGGGACTCAGGCAGAGAAGGGTTTCCTCCATCGATTCGTCCCTGGTTGTTTTTAAACTAGAGGTGCCAGGGTTTGAACCTGCAGCCTTCTGCATGCCAAGCAGGGCTCTGCCCCTGAGTTATGTCTCCTTCCAGATATTCATCTGTGGTCTGCTAAACTCACTAAATGCTCCTTTTGATGTGAATGGGAATGCACATCCTGATGTAGGGCCACTTGTTGGCTGTGACTAGAGCCAGATGGGGCCGTAATATGTGTTAATATTCTCATCCATTTATTTTGATCCAAATGAGAGTATTTATTTCACTGAAACCGGAGGTAGCTTATTCCTTTCTAGCTGCTTTTCTTCTTTGTGAAGAAAATAATCCTAGGTGGGTATTTAAATGAGCAAAAACACTGAAATCCACCAGCCACCTGCTAGGTTTCGTATTTTATAATCTAAAGACTCAAAGGAGATGAAAAACTCAAGGTTAATAAGATTATTGCCATCCTTTTTGACATCTAAATCTGTGCTACCAGATCTTTCTTCACTGAGCAGAAGATTGCAATCACTGCTGAGGTCCCAGGTTTTTGCTTCTGTGTGCAAAACTGAAACCAGTGGTGTGTAGCTGAACATATTTCAGATGGCATATCATTAACAAATCAGTGGCAGACACAAAAAGATGCCCTCAGAAACAAAAACACTGCATACAAATGGAGTGTGCATGAGATACTGCTACAAAAACACTCTTTTTCAGTGCTGTTTTTCCTAATGAATCTTCCCACTGCAGTATTAGAACCAAACACTTTCACACAGTGTTAGGTATTATACCATTTTGTCATTTTGTCTCAATTTGTTTATGGGCTTCCTCCCCAACACCCCCCAGAAGAACAATGTATAAAAGGGAGCATTCAAATTTAACTTCCAACACAATCCAACATACTGGGGAAGGGCTACAAAATGAATAAGTATTCAATTTTGTATCGGGTAAGCCCGTGATGGGCACAGTTGTGATGGGCCCTGTTTTTGCTGGCTTCACACAAACTGGCAGAGGCAGAGACTGCAGTTAGTAGATGACTGAATGTTGCCAGCTCTGCAACAAAACCAAACTGGTTTATTTACAAGTTCATTCACTTTTCACATTCCCAGCATGCTCTTCTGCTTCACAGTTTTAATGCCAAATGATTTGATGCTCCCTCTGCAGAAGAATATGTATGGAACTATTACAGAGGAGTTAATGTCTGTGTGGATTTTACAGGAAATGTCCCCAAACACGACCCAGCGGGCACCTAGTATATTCTGTTTGTTCTTAGATTTGGGTGTTATTCTTACATAGCATTTCCACATGTATTACTCCATTGAGGAAAAACATTACGGGTTGGATCCAGCTTCTTTTCTACTATTCCATGGGTGGAGTTCTGCTCAGAGCACTCCTGCCAGCCAAATAGGGTGTGGAGGTTCTCTTTGCCAGGGCCGGCCCTACCATTAGGCAGGGTGAGGCAGTTGCCTCAGGCGGCAGATGCTGGGAGACAGCAGGAAGGTTTTCAAGGAGAGAGCAGTGTGCTTTGCAGCCTACTCTGTGCCCCTTATGTTAGCCTTCTGCCTTCAGGTTCAGTGGGGGACATTGCCTGATCATTGGTGATGAAGACAGATTCAAATACCTGTCCATACAGATTTTGTACATGGAAGGGGGGGCATCTTGTCCTTCACCTCAGGCAGCAAAATGTCTTGGGCCGGCCTGCACTTCGCCATTTCTCCTTTCCCTCTGCAGCCTTCCCCACTGTTCCAGGTTATCCCCCAACCCTCCAGAGCAGATTTTGGAGGGGCAGATGGAATTGCACAAGTGGGAACTGACAAAGATCACCATCAAATCCATTCCATCAGCAGGATTTCTCTTCTGGATCAGAAGGAGCCTTTCCATCCATGAGAGGAAGATTCTAGATCCAACTCCAAGTCAAATCCAACCCACAGGGTTGGATCAAGACATAAGTCTTATTTAGAATATACCCATTGACATCAATGGGATTTAAGTTGGTCATGACTAACTTAAGTCCCATTGAACAGGTCTATAAGTATGACTAAGTCTGGATCCAACCCACAGTCTTGTAGCTTCAGCTGTAATGCAGCTCCTCCATGAATTATTAATGGTTACTGGATACAAGGCTCTGTGGGTGTCATTTCTTGAACCCCTTCCCCTTTTCTTTCCTTATTAGTGACCCATCAAAGCAGGCTATAAATCACAGAAAACATTCCTTTTGTTAAACAAAGGTGTTGTGGGGTGGTGGTGGTGGTGGTGGTGGGAATACAACTGGAAGTTGGAAGTCAGCTGGAAGTTGCTAGCCTTGTCCCCTGATATTACAATATGTAAATATGGTGGCATTGTGCAGCACAATGGGAATGGATGAGATTTACACCACTGGCGAAAATACATCATTGGGGATAATGTCTGAAATTAGCAAACGTGGTCGTGCCAAGAAGACTGGCAGGAGCGGCTGTCCCAATAGGAATGGCTGTCCTGAGTCATCATCTCAGTGCAGACTTGACAAGAAGGGGAGAGTTCCCTCTATCAGGACATCCAGTGCCCTCTGAATAGCAGTATCAGCTGGGCTGTCACCAAGAACACCTCCCTAAGGAGGGCTGAGACCTTTGTTTCCCCTCCTCACATTGTTTGATGTGCCCATTCAGTCATTAAATAAATCTGTTGTGTTGCAAGTCTGTATGGCGCTGATAGGAGAGACAGTTGATAATACTGTTTGTGTGGGTGAAAGGTTTATAATATCTGCCGTTTTGACTGGGGAACGAAAGTTAAACATGGATGCAACAGTTTAGCAAACAAATATCAAGCTCCCCGGTTTCTCATCTTTAAAGCCTGGGAGTGAGGAAGTTAGGCATCAGTAATATTTCTATTATACCTGTTCTGCAGGAGAGGGATGGGACTCACTGCACCCTCGGCAAACACACACAGGTATTATATATGCCTGATCTGCCACTGGGATCCATCCCTGAAGGGAAGCAAGGGTGTTGCTCCTTGTCAGATTCATCCACTAGCAGCAGCAGCTGAACCTCTTGAAGGAGCTACTTCCACCACCATGGAGGGAAGCAGACAAAGTGAAGCATTGGACTGAGGCTACTGTCATCCACTGTGCTGAGATAGCAGGCCTGTCACTCACTTTGCAGCAGATTGGACTGTCAGATAAGAATGGAAGAATTGTCTTGCAGAACCAGACCAAGGTTCATCAAGACCAGTATTCTTTTTCCAACAAGGACAGCCAAAGATAGAGCATCCCCAACAGATGACTGTCCTGCCTCTGCTTGAAGACCTTCAGTGGGAGAGAGCCCACCATTTTTCTGGGTAATTCGTTCCACTGTCAAATTGCTCTGTCAAGTGTTTAAGGCCGCCCCCAACTCTATGATCTATGTTTGAGATGATACAAAATTTCCCTCTGTAGTACATCATCTGTGATGGTTCATTCACACATTCAAATCATCCCTTGATGCCACCCTAGAATACTCATTTGTGATAGTCACTATCAAGTTTGCACATTGAACTGTATTAAATTTGTGCGTGGAAAAAAAGAAACCACCCAGTATTTGCTTATTTCTGCATGATATAATTGTTGTTTTAAATACCAATCAGAATATATATTGGATGTTGTAGGCCAACAAGTTCTAACAATCAAGGCAAAAGAAGAATATATTAAAATTAAGAGCTTTGTTCAAAGCAGATCTACAAAAACACCAGATTGATTGGATGATTTCAAACAGTTTTTCAATAGCAGTTAACAGTGGTGTCCTACTGAGTTCAAAAGATGGTCTTATCTTGTTGGGGAAAGGCGCAGTTAAACACTGCCATCAATTTAGATGTGTCTGGTTTTTTAAGCACTGTCTCCTGTGGAAACTTTGCTACACAACCGATCTTTTTCAGGAAAATTAAATAACAGATTCAGATCACATCCTTTTGCTAATCAAGTCAATCAGAATTATGCTACTGACTTTGAGGGACTCAGAAACAGGCTACTGGTGTTTTAGACAATAGAAATAGTTTAGACTGTTTAATCTGTTAAAAACAAATACAAAAAGATGAAACTGATCACAAATAGAGCATTCTGGGTCATTCCATTTTCTATCAAAACAATTAACATCTAAAAGAGTTTGACTGGCTAGATTGAACTCCAGTAGGGGTTCCCACATTTCTGATTAAGGAGAGTTACGGTGGAATTCTGCCTCTGACTCCATCATATTGGTTTGACACACATACACCTGACCCAGGAGTGATTACACCCTCAACCTATTTTGGCATTCGGTAATGCGTACAGCCAGCCAGCTGCTGGTCCAACCAAAAGGGCAAATGCAGATCAGCACTCAAAAGGCTTTGATTTTATAATAGAGATCCTCCAAATATTTAAGCTGTTAATTGTAACTAACACTTTTCTTTGCTAGCCCAACATTAGATTTTTGCTGTGTAAGGCAAAAAGTGGATGGGATCAGGTACAAGGTCAAATACAAGAGGCCTTGCCCAGTGCAACATTCACATGTTCTCCCAGCTGATTGTTAACATCAAGACAGGCCCTGTTGCTTTGGTGAATCAGAAGTACCCCTCTCCAGGAACAGAAGATGCCAATCTCCCATCAAGAAAACTGGGTGTTGCTCTCTCACTCTTTCACACACGCATGAATGCACGCACGTGCGCACACACCCTCTAGCTTTTGTCATGTCTAAGCAAGGCATTGGAGGGAATAGTGGCATCACTAGCTGATGCGGTGGCTAAAAGACTACAGATCAGGAAGTATTTGGTTTGACCCTCACCTCTGACATGAACTCACTAGAAGGCCTTAGGTAACCCATTTTCGCTCAGTCATCTCAGTATGGTGTAATAGTACCGACCTACTTCACAGGATTGCTGTAAGGATTACAAGATAATGTATGTGAAGCATCTTGAACACTTTAAAATGTTGTTGATGATGATGGTGACCATTGCAAGCCCTGATATTTTCTGAAGGACACAAATTTGGACCCCCACTAATCCAATTTCAGACCTGGCCATATACGTATGTTTATTTATTTCATTTCTATACCGCCCAATAGCCGAAGCTCTCTGGGCAGTTCACAAAAATTAAAACCAAATGGCACACAATAAAACAATTTAAAATATATAGAACATTAAAACCACAATATAACAATACAACCACAACCACAATTATATAAGTAAATTAAGTATTTACTGTAAAGCCAAAAGGGCCCCCCTAGAACACTACAATCTCCTATACCACATTCTAAGCCTTGAGATCTAAGGCATGCGAGGAGTTAGGTATATGCTGGCTCTGCCCCTTCCTGCCTGGCCACATCACAGGAAATGGACTGTGTAGCTTGCAGACAGTGCAAATGATGGCACGGCAGCAGACCTTCATGAACATCCATAGGACTGGGTAGCAAGAGATGACAAAGAAAGGCAGTCAGAAAGGTCATGTTCAGCTCAGGGTTGCCTATAGTGCAAGGGTAAATGGACTAAAGGATGGAAAAAATAATGGCTTTTTTCATTTGCCCTAAATAAATTGCATTTTTTAAAAAACAAAATTTCTATAAATAACATTTATAACATTCTTATGTATATTGAGAAGTATGTCAACGGTGAAGTGATGAAGAGGTGAGCCAGAGAGTCAGGGCCAAGGAACAAAGCTAGGAGTCAGAGCAGCAGACCACACAGGACCAGAGCCAGGAAGCCTGTTGTAGCTCAGGCAGGGCCATTTTATAAGCCCTTCCTGTCCTGGAGGACACAGTTGCCAACCTGCGTAGACTAGGCCTGCCCAGAGCCTACGTCAGTCCTAGCAAAAAGCAGATATTGGCCTTAGGAAGATTTTTTTTCTAAGGAGGGTTTGGAAATGGATAGAAGGGCTAACTGCTGATCTGGGTCTATAGTTTGCTGAACCATTTGTGATAGCATTTTAAACACTGAATCTCAATATGCTTGGATGGCTGGGCACCTCCACCACACATGAAACAATGTCCCTCACCCATTACAACTTCTCCAGCGTTCAGGAGAGAGATGATTATTCCTACAGTGCAAGTTCACTGGGTGAATTGCCATCGATGGAGCATTTTAAGGGCTGCTTTCTTTATCCTGGCTGGTGTTGTTTCAATTGGCAATTTGTGCCAAATTGTTAAGGGCTCCTTGGAGGCCTCTCTCAGTCTAATCCAGTAGCCAAGTCCAGACACAGACAAAGGGATTCTTTTCAAAGCTTTATTCCTCTTTTACAACTTAACAACTCTACAGGTAGCAACTAGATCTGAGCAGCAGAGTACCTATGCCCTACGTTGGAACAGTTGGTCCCTGTTTGAAAGAGAATCACTGGCAGACCCTGAACGTATGGACTAGGGAGAGTCCCTCCCCTTTTCCCTTGGATCCTCTGGGTGCAACCGTTGTTTGCGCGCCAACTGGGCACTACGCCTCCTTTCCGCGCCCTCCATTTGGCGCCGCTCCCTGCGTCGGCGTCGCGCGTCCAGCAAGTCTGCTTCCTGCGCTCTGTCACTCCCGGGACTGCTATCTATGCTAGGAATGCTGGTGGGAGGAATCTCTGTCAGCTGTTGGCCCTGGGAAGGATGAGTGCGCTCCTCTCCCAAGAGTGGCTCCTCTTCCTCAGAATCAGAACTACTCTGGGATTCTAAGGGCTCAGTGTCCACCCTGACACAAATGGCATCCCAAGCTTTGTCTTAAATTGGGAACCCAATATCTGCCTCCCAAACTGCTTTTAGTCCCCTGAATACCCTGCATAATTCTGAAATTATCGTGCTGTACAGTCATGATAAAAATTCCCCTCAACATGTATGAGGGGTTCAAAGATGGTCAATGCCCTGCCCATATTAGTTGTTTTGCAAAATTTTGTATTTAGACTTTCTGCAGTTGGCTCACTTGCTGTCATGGAGGAGCTCAGATATTTTGTTCTCAGAAACGGGTTTTCCTCGTCTATTAAATGTCATACTTTTATGATTGTCCTAGATGTCCCAGGATCTACATTGCCTATATTTATTGCGGTGTTTGAAGACTGGTTGATCAAGTACTGCAATTAAGGGAGATGACTGAGGAGCTGAGCCATTGATCCATCCTTTCCACATCCTCAGTGTTATTTCTAAGAATGAATTGGGAAGTTTCCTTAATGTCAGTTCCCCAATGGGCAAAAACAGAAAAGCCTGTGAGAATTAGAACTCATTTCCATCAAGATCCAAGGAATTGATATATAATTATGGGGAACAATTGTTTTATTTGGAATGCATCATAGTATGTTTATAACCTTGGGACTCTAAAGAGGGGAGCCAAATCTCTCCTCTTTAGATTTCCTATGTTTTTAGTCATGCACCATCATTCACATCTTGGAGAGAATGATTCTTTCTCCTTCTCCTGCCATTTTATAAACTATTTATTAGAGATCCTAACTGAAAGACATTGAAACAAGGAGGAAAATTTGAGAAGGTCCATCATTGTAACTGTTGCCATTTAACCTAGCCATGACAAATTTAGAACAGTACATTTCTCTGTTTAGGGCACAATCCTATGCATGTTAAGACAGAAAAAAGTCCTACAACTCCCAGCATTCCCCAGCCAGCCATGCTGTAGGACATTTTTCTGTCTAAACATGCATAGGATTGTGCCCTTAGTTGTTTTATCAGGGGTTCAAAGTTTCTGTCCAGAGGCACCTTAGTTACACCTTTCTTAACTTCACAAATACCTCAGAGATGTTTTGTTAGAATGCTAGCTAGATGTGGTTTTTTACATAATTAGATTTCAACTGTGTTTAGCCGTAACCCAAGTACCCAGTTTGTATGAATAAAACTGTTAAATAGACGACACATGATTATTAGGCTTAATATCAATTGTCCCTCATTAATGTTGCAGAGAAGCGATTAGCATTTTGAGGCAAACAAGGTGTACTTAGTTAGTGGAACATGACCCTTCTGTCATTAAATTATATCTATGATTAATGATCTTCGGTAGCACAGAGCTTAAAGTTTGAGCAGTAATGAATAGATTATCCAGTAGACATGGGGAAAAGGATGAACCCTGAGGGTTAGAATCGCAGCTGTTGCTGCACCAAGTTTATTTCAGATTAAAGCCTGCACACTCTCTATATGCCTGCCATGGGGGAATCCAAGGACTTTGCAAGTGCAAATCAGCACCCAAGCTTTTCTAATGGCTGTCATTCAAGGCAGGATACCGGTACCACAGTGAACCAAGAAGTTGCACACTTCTCAACTTTGGAATCCCAAGGGCTTGTCTCAAGGGAGTCTTGATCCAAGATTCCCCAACAGTCGGAAAAGAGAAAAGCAAGGATCTTGGATCATTATTTATTATTATTAATTACACTTATGCTCCTCTTTTCATCCAAGGAGTTCAAAGCAGGTTCCAGATGGTATGCCATCCAGGAAACACTCAGGAACAGACCTATTTAGTGTCAGCAGTAGAGTATGTGCCTTCATATCAACAGCCTTTAGAACATTGTCTGGGTTGATCCTTGCTACTTCCAGGAGCTGGGCATGGAAATGGAATCTACTCACTAGTCCAAATGTGCAGGCAGAAATAGCATGTTTCCTCCTCTTTGACCTTAGAAAACAAACTGCATATCAATTCCTGCCTGCTGAAATGGGCAGTAGCCAAGTCCAGACACAGACTTTTTTAAAGCATTAAACCGTGCTTTAAAAAAACACGGTTACCAATATAAGATTACCCTGTTAAAAAAAAGTATTGGGAAGGAAGAACATTATCAGTTTAAACCTTATTGATTTAGGTAGACTGGGATGATGGGCTACAAATGAGCTATAAGAGATTTATTTTTAAAGTGATGTGCTTTGTTGCCAAATTTTATTTCTTCTTTGGAAAGGATTCCTTTTTTTTTAATTTCGTATATTTATTTATGGCACTGTTCACTAGAAATCCATCATTACCTTAGCAGCTGTCACACCAAATGGTACAGCATGTGTGCTTTTAAAAGAGATACAGAGCACACTACCATCCTACAGAAGTGCACAGCCAAAATGCCATAGGAACCTGGGAGCAAAATACTGCCTAGGTTTGTTTGTTTTTTTTTTTTAAAGAAATATTAAGCAATCACATTTTCCCTCTCTGATTTTTCTTCTCAATACTTTAAAAGTGTGGCAATCAATGCAGAATGGCAATCTGCTTTCCCCCCTCAATTTATTTGTGAATTCCTCCCCATCCCCACTCACCCACCCAATTTATGGATTCTAGAAGAAAGATTTGGACAAAATGACCAGGGGGATGGTCTTGATAGCTCACGATGGAACATAGCAGAAGGAGCAGTGCATAAAAGAATGTAGAGCATTAGACATTAAAAACAACACCCTGAATGGTGCCCAGCCTAGATGACACAACATGCTGTAATGTGTGATCAGAAATAGGCCACTTTATCCTGGATCAAGAGGTGTGCCTGTTTTGATGTTTAAGATTCCTAAAAGGTTCTCAACTAGCTTTCTATCAATTAAGGCTTTAAATAAAAAAAATAAATAAAGTAAAGCTTCAGTTGATGAATTGTGTGTATGGGTGTCAATTTCAATAAAAGAGACAAGCATTAATCACTGGGTCTGTGGTATGCAGTGCAATCCTATGCGTGTTCACTCAGAAGTGTCACTGTCTTCAAGGGACTTACTCCCAGGTAAATGTGTGTAGGATTCCTCTGTTGGTTCTGGTATGTTTCTGTAGACAGCACGAAGAAAATATTAAAGATGGATTGGATTCAGACTTACCTTTCTGTGAATGGAACGGCTTCCGTTCATGGAAGGGATTACGATCCAGTGGAGGAGGCTCTCCCTGCAAGAAGGGGATGGGAGGGTTGATTCTCTTTCACACTACAGACCCCCAGGTTACCTCTCACGCTGTTCCAGAGGGGTCCCCTGCCCTAACCCTCGCAAGCAGCTATTGAAGAGAGCACAAGGCGAAGGGAGAAGCAGTGAAAATAGCCCCTCTTTCTTCCAGTAGGAACGTCTTGCGAGCCTGGATCCAACCTTGTACATTCCTTTGACAATTACTGGTAGCAATTATCATTGTTGCTGCTGCTGCTGCTATTATTAAATTCAGGTGCAAGTTCTCTTAGAGTCTTCCTTACTTCAAGATCTCAAAAAGGCACAGAGCAATTCTATGCATGTTTACTCAGAAGTAAGCCCTGCTGTGTTCAATGGACCTTACTCCCAGGTAAGTATGCTGCAGCCCCGTAGTGATGTTTCAGTAGTATGCAAATTTACTGAAATTTAATTGAATCAAAAAATGAATGAAAAAGACAGACGATAAATCAACCAAATGTTCTTTAAATCAGTTGATAGCCCAATGATGAAAGCAAATGAAGAGTCAGAGTCAAGGTAATGACCCAACTACACTTATATCATTATACGTAAAAGGTTAGCAAATATCCTGAATGCACGCACACGTGTGTGTGTATATACATAACGGGTTTCGTTCAAATTGGGTCAAACAGTCAACTTGGGGTGGGGGGTAATGGAAATTTCTTAATTTAGTTGACAGCACCATTTCTGATTTCAGAGGTAATTCTCTGGAGCATCAGATGCAGATATAATGTGCACTCAGAAGTAATCCCATCAGATCCTTCCCAGACTAATTCTGGAATGACAGGGAGAGGTGAGGAGGGGGGATCTCTCGCTGTATCAGAGCAGTACACATGTCCCAGTTTGCCAGGGTTTCCTTGACAAGCAACCCTGATGCATATGGTAAGAGACAGAAAGAGGGGTCAAAGTGGCAGGCTATTGTAAACTAACTGTCAAGAGATGTCGGTAAAGGCAGACATTTCTCACCATAATAATCCAGTTTCTTGATGAAAAGGTTATGTCTTTCTAAAGAGTCACATTAACAATCAATAATAATAATAATAATAATAATAATGATGATGATGATGATGATGATGGGGGGAGTACTTAGGAAATTAGAAAATAAGTGAATAAATTAATGTGTTACCCAGATCCTGATGCATAATGAGGGTGAATCATAGGATGAAGCACTCAAGATTCCAATGGAGCTTATACATAAGCAGCTAGGAAAAGGGTTGCAGCCCAATGCCTGAATCCAGTCACTCATTACACATGCAGCAAATCAGAAGCAAAAACTGAGGTCCTGGGTGTGCACAGTCTTCTCCCATTCAGCGAGAGAGAGGAAGCACCTTGCGGTGTATGCGCGTGCATGTGCAGACACACACCTGTACATCCTATGGGAGCACAGAGATTCCTCTGACATTAACATGAATGAAGAGGAGCGCAGCTCACAGAAGATTCATCTGTATGCTTTGGAGCACTCACAGGGCACAGTGTCTGGAATAGGGATGGTGGAAAATTTCTCCCCGAATCTTCGGGAGGCCGAGCGCCGACGCATTCGGCCCCCCGAAGTTGGTTGGGAAATTCTCCGCCAGCCCCCCCCCCCCCGGGACAGGACTTACCTCCTGCGAATGTCCCTCTCGGCGGCGGGTCCCAGCGGCGTTTCGGCGACGTTTCGTCGCGGGCGGGGGCCGGTCTCCTGACCAGCTGCCACCGCCGCCATTGCAAAAAAAAAAAACTAAAGTAAAAAAAAAAAAGCACCCGTGATAGGCTACGTAATGATTTATGTAGCCTATCATGGCTAGATTTCCAAAGTCAGCTGTGATAGGCTACGTAAATTGTCACGTAGCCTATCACGGGTGACTTTGGAAAAAAAAAAGCGAGTATGCAAATGGCGGCGCCCATGGGGTGCTGCCATTTGCGTTCCTTAGTTTGGCACGTCTAGTCTATGTAAAGATTTACGTAGACTACGGCGAAAATAAGGGCACGCTTTTTTTTTTCTAAAGTCACCCGTGATAGGCTACGTGACGATTTACGTAGCCTATCACAGCTGACTTTGGAAATCTAGCCGTGATAGGCTACGTAAATCGTCACATAGCCTATCATGGGGTCTTTTTTTTTTTTTACTTTTTGTTTCGCGGCCGGGGAGACGGGGCACTTCTCCCTGGCCTGAATTTCGGCCGGGCAAGGCGGGGCGCCTTCCCCCCTGGCCTGAATTTCGGCCGGGCGAGGCGAGACGCCTCCCCCCCCTCGCCTGAACTTCGGGGGGAAAAGCGAAGCGCCTCCCCCCCACCGCGAAGCCAAGCTGCGAAAAGGTAAGTGACTTTCGTACATCCCTAGTCTGGAAGAAGAGTCCTATGGCTACATTTTAATAACTGTTGGTTAAACATGGTAGCCCGGAACAGGGATGTCAAAACTCTTTCAGCCTGAAGGCCAAATTCCATTTTGAAGAAGCTGTGGGGGGGGGGGGAAGCAAAAAGAGCAAGGGCAGAATATAAACAATGCTGGCATGTTGTTGTTCAGTCGTTCAGTCGTGTCCGACTCTTCGTGACCCCATGGACCATAGCACGCCAGGCCTTCCTGTCCTGCGCTCTCTCCAGGAGCGTGCTCAAGTTCATATTCATTGCATCGGTGATGCTATCTAGCCATCTCATCCTCTGCCGTCCCCTTCTCCTTTTGCCTTCAGTCTTTCCCAGCATCAGGGTCTTTTCCAGAGAGTTTTCTTTTCGCATTAGGTGGCCAAAATATTTGAACTTCAGCTTCAGTATCTGTCCTTCCAATGAGCACTCAGGGTTGATTTCCTTTAGGATGGACTGATTGGACCTCCTTGCAGTCCAGGGGACTCGTAAGAGTCTTCTCCAGCACCACAGTTCGAAAGCATCCATTCTTCGGCGCTCAGCCTTCCTTATAGTCCAGCTCTCACAGCCATACATTACTACTGGAAAAAACATAGCTTTGATTAGATGGACCTTTGTTGGAAAGGTGATGTCTCTACTTCTTACTATGCTGTCTAGGTTTGCCATAGCTTTCCTCCCAAGGAGCAAGTGTCTTTTAATTTCATGGCTACAGTCACCGTCTGCGGTGATCTTGGAGCCCAAGAAAATAAAATCTGTCACAGCTTCCATTTCTTCCCCTTCTATACGCCAGGAAGTGATGGGGCCAGATGCCATGATCTTCGTTTTTTTAATGTTGAGTTTCAAACCAGCTTTTGCACTCTCCTCTTTCACCCTCAACAAGAGGCTCTTGAGATCCTCTTCGCTTTCTGCCATTAGGATGGTATCGTCTGCATATCGGAGGTTGTTGATAATTCTCCCGGCAATCTTAATTCCGACCTGTGATTCATCCAACCCGGCGTTTCTCATGATGTACTCTGCATATAAGTTAAATAAGCAGGGTGACAATATGCAGCCTTGTCATACTCCTTTCCCAATTTTGAACCAATCGGTTGTTCCATGTTTGGTTCTTATTCTTGACCCTTGTACAGGTTTCTCAGGAGACTGGTAAGGTGGTCTGGTATTCCCATCACTTTAAGAATTTGCCACAGTTTGTTGTGATCCACACAATCAAAGGCTTTAGCGTAGTCAATGAAGCAGAAATAGATGTTTTTCTGGAATTCTCTTGCTTTCTCCATGATCCAGCGAACGTTGGCGATTTGATCTCTAGTTCCTCTGCCTCTTCGAAACCCAGCTTGTACTTCTGGTAGTTCTTAGTTCGCATACTGCTGAAGCCTAGCTTGTAGGATTTTGAGCATCACCTTGCTGGCATGTGAAATGAGCGGAATTGTGCGGTAGTTTGAACACTCTTTGGCGTTGCCCTTCTTTGGAATTGGAATGTAAACTGACCTTTTCCAGTCTTGCGGCCACTGTTGAGTGTTCCAGATTTGTTGGCATATTGAGTGCAGCACTTTAACAGCAGCATCTTTTAGGATTTTAAATAGCTCCGCTGGAATACTGTCATCTCCACTAGCTTTGTTGTTACTAATGCTTCCTAAGGCCCACTTGACTTCACTCTCTAGGATGTCCGGCTCAAGTTCAGTGAGCGCACTATCATGGCTATCAGGGACATTCAGATCTTTCCTGTATAGTTCTTCTGTGTATTCTTGCCACCTCTTCTTAATCTCATCTGCTTCTGTTAGGTCCCTGCCTTCTTTGTCCTTTATCATGCCCGTCTTTGCACAAAACGTTCCCTTGAGATCTCCAATTTTCTTGAAGAGATCTCTAGTCTTTCCCATTCTGTTGTTTTCCTCGATTTCTTTGCATTGTTCATTTAAGAAGGCCTTCTTGTCTCTCCTTGCTATTCTCTGGAACTCTGCATTCAGTTGGATATATCTTCCCCTTTCTCCCTTGCTTTTCGCTTCCCTTCTTTCCTCAGCTACTTGTAAAGCCTCCTCAGACAGCCACTTGGCTTTCTTGCATTTCTTTTTCTTTGGGACGGATTTCGTTGCTGCCTCCTGAACAATGTTACGGACCTCGGTCCATAGTTCCTCAGGCACTCTATCAGGTCTAATCCCTGAAATCTATTCCTCACCTCCACTGTATATTCATAAGGGATATGATTTAGGTCATACCTGAAGGGTTTAGTGGTTTTCCCTACGTTCTTCAATTTAAGCCAAAATTTTGCAAGAAGCAGCTCATGATCTGAGCCACAGTCAGCTCCAGGTCTTGTTTTTACTGACTGCATAGAGCTTCTCCATCTTTGGCTGCAAAGGACATAATCAATCTGATTTCGATATTGACCATCTGGTGATGTCCATGTGTAGAGTTGCCTCTTGTGCTGTTGGAAAAGAGTGTTTGCTATGATCAGCATGTTCTCTTGGCAAAACTCTATTAGCTTTTGTCCTGCTTCATTTTGTACACCAAGGCCATGCTTGCCTGTTATCCCGGTGATTTCTTGACTTCCTACTTTAGCATTCCAATCCCCTATGATGAAGAGGACATCTTTTTTTGGTGTTAGTTCTAGAAGGTGTTGTAGGTCTTCATAGAACCGATCAACCTCAGCTTCTTCGGCATCAGTGGTTGGGGCATAGACTTGAATTACTGTGATGTTGAATGGTTTGCCTTGGATTCGTACTGAGATCATTCTATCGTTTTTAAGATTGTACCCCAGTACTGCTTTTCCCACCCTTTTGTTGACTATGAGTGCTACTCCATTTCTTCTAAGGGATTCTTGCCCACAGTAGTAGATATGATGGTCACCTGAATTAAATTCACCCATGCCTGTCCATTTTAGTTCACTGATTCCCAAGATGTCAATGTTCAGTCTTGCTATCTCCTGTTTGACCACCTCCAGTTTACCTTGATTCATTGATCTGACATTCCAGGTTCCTAAACAATATTGTTCTTTACAGCATCGGATTTTCTTTTCACCACCAGACACATCCACAGCTGAGTGTCCTTTCGGCTTTGGCCCAGCCGCTTCACTCTTTCTGGTGCTACTTGGAAATACCCTCTGCTCTTCCCCAGTAGTATATTGGACACCTTCCGACCTGAGGGGCTCATCTTCCGGCGTCATCTCTTTTAGCCTTGTGATAGGTTCCATGGGGTTTTCTTGGCAAGAATACTGGAGTGGGTTGCCATTTCCTTCTCCAGTGGACCACATTTTGTCAGAACTCTCTGCCATGACCTGTCCGTCTTGGGTGGCCCGGCACGGCATAGCTTATGGCTTCACTGAGTTACGCAAGCCCCTTTGCCACAACAAGGCAGTGATCCATGAAGGGGAATGCTGGCATAGTTTAGCTTAAACCCCAAACTGCCAGTAATGAAGCATTAGGAGAGACAGTTCAACCTTTTAGAATAGGGAAAAAACCCCATGCAACATCTAAAGGGAGTGTGGCCTGGAAAAGGAAGTTGGGGAACCCCGGAGGGCTGAATTGGGATCGCAGGCAGGTGAGACTTGGCCCACAAGCCTGAGGTTCAACAGCCCTGGCATAGGGGTAACTATAGTCACATTACCAGGTTCTCATCAAAGAGCTGATATTTTTGCAACCCATATGTGATGAGAGCCAGGTGGATCTCCAAATTGTGAAAATAAATCCTACTGAGTTCTAGGGCACACTGTTAGAAGGGGGTAGTTTTAAGTCCCACTCTAGGATATTGTCATTTTTTACTTCATAGTAGTCCTCTGAAGACCAACCAAACAGCCTCCTTATCTTTCGAAGCAAAGGGATTTGTGTCTTTGGCACGCATGCCTAACAAATGGGCCCATTTAGTTGACTAGAAAAATCATTCGTCAGGGTGTACCAACACTGAGCGGTCAAAAATATAGTGTTCCTGGGGAATTCTTGTATGTGGTCGAAAACACAAAAGTGGAGGAGAGGAGTCAACTGACCTTCCTAAACGGCATGGCTGTTCATGGTGTATCCCACCTTGTGCACGTGAAGCTCAGTTGTCCCAATTCATGTTGGCCCTTTCAGAAGTGTTATGTCAACCTCAGTAGGACCAATTCCATTTGCTAAACTTAAAAACATTTCAGATACACGAAGCTGCACAGAATTCAGTCCCCCATATGCTTATATGTATCATAGACTATCAGTGGCTACTGGTCATAATGGCTATATTTAATGTCCAGTATGCCTCCGAATACCAGTTCACTGGGAACACGAGCAGGAGGGCTCCATTGTGCCCATGTCCTGTTTGTGGACTTCCTAGAGGCATCTGCTTGGCCGCTGTGGGAACAGAGAGGCCTTTGGGTTAGTCCAGTAGGGATCTTTTATGTTCTTTGCATGTGTAGAGCTGCACTCAAGAAAGAGCTGCTTATTTCTCTTCTAGGAACTGGGGAAAGTTCCAGGTGCCCAATGAGGACTCCACATGGTGTGTGCCATGCACTCTCCACCACATAATGGAGTCATGGGGCATCTTCTACTTGTGCAGGAACTTGTGTGCATAAGAGCCACTTGGGTCAGAGCCAAAATGTACACTGAGGGTTCTGAAAAATGAAATGCCATAGGGTTGTATCCAGTGTTAGCCCTACTTAGAGTAGACTCATTGAAAGAACAGGGCTTAAGTTAGTCATGATTAACTTAAGCCCCATTCATTGGTCTACTCTAAATAGGATTAAGACTGGATACTAACTTAAGTCTCATTCATTCCAGGGGTCTACTCTAAGTAGGACTCACATTGCATACAACTCATACAGTTTGCCTGTTTTTTTTTGTTGTTTTTTTTTAATGCAGCTAAAGACTGAGGGTGAAATTCAAGTGTCTGTCCTCCAGTAGAACAAACACTGTTGGTGGAATGGTTTCCCGCTCCCACCTATAGGTGCCCCCACCCATGCCTCCAAAATCTGTTTCAAAGAGTTGGGGAATCCATGAGGGCTGATTTTAGGGGCACACAGGAGGGTTTGGGGAGTGAGGAGAGGGAAGGGACATCCACTCATGCAACACTGGATTTCTCCTTGAGATTTTCAAAAAAGACGTCCCCAGAAATAAGTCCAACTGTGTTCAATGGAGCTTTACATCCTAATAAGGATGTTTAGAATTTCACCCTTTGGCATGTAGTTTCCAGTTCCTTTATTTTCAGTATTCTTTCAGTGTATTTATAAGCAGCTACTTATGCTATACAATGTCCTTGGCTAGGAAAAAAATACTGATTTCTGCGGTTCCGAGCGAGAAAGCAGCTTTGTGTCTGAAATGAGCATTCTTTGGGCTCCTTCTCCACTCTGCCAGAAAGGTCACATGGATCTATTTTAAGGTCGAACGTTAATCACAGCTCTCCAGACTGGGTTATATGTACCCTTGATACATGCATGTAGTACTACTTTTTGTGAACTCACACATAACTGTGTACACAAGCGTACACATGGTCCCCTACACTTGTATCGGTACAACATCATGGTCAGAATCCAGACCAACATGACCAGCTGCTTCATTGGCATGCTTGCATCCCCCCAAAAGCCAACTCCCAAAGGTCTGGACCTCTGGAACAGCACCTTACAAAGTATGAAGGGACTGTATTTGGAAGACATTTTTGTCCCTCCCTCATCGTGTGAATGGAGTGCTTTCCATTCATGCATGGAAGGGAATGGGGGAGAGGTGGTTGTAATCTCAGCCCATATCTGAAGTGACCCTGAAAGCAGGATGAAACATGATACCCTGAACAGTATAAAGCAGCATTTGGGGCACATTTGGAAATTTGAGAAACTACCCTTGGCACAACCATAAACCATAAAACGCCTGCCATGGATGGGCATGGCTCGTCACAAAGGACAAGTAACCTGCTCAGAGACGTTCATGGGAAATTAAGACGGCAGCAGGTAGAGGCTCCCACTTTGCTTTGAAGCAATCCCAGATGCCAGCAAGAAAATATAAACATATTATTTAAATAAACATTGGGAGGGACTAGGGTGTCTTGGTGGGCACCAAGGAAGGTGTCTTGGTGGGCACCATGTTGCCTTTGTTGTTTATTCGTTCAGTTGCTTCTAACTCTTCGTGACTTCATGGACCAGCCCTCGTCAGAGCTTCCTGTTGGCCGTCGCCATCCCCAGCTCCCCCAAAGTTGAGTCCGTCACCTCCAGAATATCATCCATCCATCTTGCCCTTGGTCAGCCCCTCTTCCTTTTGCCTTCCACTTTCCCTAGCATCAGCATCTTCTCCAGGGTGTCCTGTCTTCTCATTATGTGGCCAAAGTACTTCAGTTTTGCCTTTAGTATCCTTCCCTCAAGTGAGCAGTCTGGCTTTATTTCCTGGAGTATGGACTGGTTTGATCTTCTTGCAGTCCAAGGCACTCTCAGAATTTTCCTCCAGCACCACAGTTCAAAAGCATCTATCTTCCTTCGCTCAGCCTTCCTTATGGTCCAGCTCTCGCAGCCATAGGTTACTACGGGGAATACCATTGCTTTAACTATGCGGACCTTTGTTGTCAGTGTGATGTCTCTGCTCTTAACTATTTTATCAAGATTTGTCCTTGCTCTCCTCCCAAGAAGTAAACGTCTTCTGATTTCCTGGCTGCAGTCAGCATCTGCAGTAATCTTTGGACCTAGAAAGACAAAGTCTGTCACTGCCTCCATGTTTTCTCCCTCTATTTGCCAGTTATCAATCAAGTTGGTTGCCATAATCTTGTGTTTTTGAGGTTTAACTGCAACCCAGCTTTTTGGGGGCCTGTGGGCACATTTGTACAGGATTGTTGCGGCCAGCCACTATGATTCACAATTTACTGGGCACAACTGTGCCAGTAACATGTAATGAAGCAGATAATGAATTGCTACATCATGAAATATAAAAATGACTATCTTAGATAATTGGAAAGAAAGAATTAGGAAAACGTGGACTCGCATACAGTTTAACCCTAGTCTATTGACTCACAGGAAAATGGGAAAATGATGTTAATGCAGGTCTTCAGTGGTATTTAAGTTTGTATTGCTTTACTGAGTGTACCTGGCTCTGTTACAAATGGTATTGTTATTGTTGTTGATTGTAGCTTTAGACATTAATATATATATATATATATATATATATATATATATATATATATATATATATTAAATCTTATAAGCTACCTTGAGTCTTGGCATTGGCTGGGATATAAATTTAATTAAAAATGCTTGACACAAACCACAGTAAAAGATACCCACTGTTCTAAGCAATATTGAGCCTGAAAAAAGTCTGACAAAGATTTGAGGAAGGTTGCCTCACTCAGGGAGGAGATGAAATGCTGTTTCTTTGGAATAATAGGTTTTAAATTGGAGGCCTGTGCTTAAAACCCACAGGCAATAAAAAAGGGTCAAAACAGAGAAAATTGCACAACTCTTATAATACTTTAAAAGACAATCATTTCTTTTTCCAGAAATGACTGCTTTTTTTTCTTTTCTAAAGAGGTCTTTGACAATAGATGCCATCACTTAGGGTCCATTGCTCAATAAAAGAGTGGTCAGGAATCCCAAGATTTTATGCAATAGAAGTGGTCTATGAAATGCCACCATTTCAGGACACTGGGCTCATTTTGAATGGGAAAAACATTAACCTTTGACCTAAAAATACCATGGAATTGACCTTAGAGAGCGATTGTGCAGACTGGTAATTTGACTTTATGTGGCTAATTCACTTATAATTTTTGCTTCGTGTTTTAAATGGCTTAGAATAGGTCTGCTTTGTGTCCCCATCCCCCCCCCCCAAGTGGACTGTGTTTAGTTGTTTCCACTGGTACAAAGTAAATGCAAAATGCATCTACTGTGAACAGGTACTATTTTACAGTACCAGTCAGAGATTAACAACACCGGTCGTTTGCTTGGCACTTCCAAGAGTCTTTGAAGCGGGGCCAAAACATATGAATGGTATATAATGTATGGCAAAAATAAGATTCTATCTATTTATCATCACATTCCATATTAAAAAGCATTCATAATACAAGGCAAATAAACTCAGGTTAATAATCTCGCTGGACCAAAGGCAGTTGCATCAGAACTTCACCCACTGAGACTTCACAGTTTTACAACACTTTTCTGCTGGTGCCACAGCTACCTAAGCGAGAAAGAACTTCCTTAGGAAGACATCGTCACTTGCCTGGGAGAAACGTCAGGCCTCTTCTACCTTCCTGTTGCTCTGCCATGGTTCTGTCTTTAGTATTAAAATGAAAAACTACCACATTCAGTTAATTAAACTACATACCATTTTATAAAGCTCTTCAGAATGTTAAAACTAAGTGCTTCCACAAACATTATCCTCTATGTGAAAAACATGTTTACTGCTGATTGTTTAGATATATGTACGTCCCTGTGTGTGCTGTCTGTTTCTATGTTTGTACGTAAATGGGTTTTATACTATGTATAATGTATTTTTAAGGTTTTAATCTTTGTAAACCACCCAGAGACCTTTGGCCATAGAAATGTAAGGAATGAATGAAATGAATTTTCACAATGAGCCTGTAAAATAAGTTAGCATTATTATAATCTCTGCATTGCACCGGGGGGAGCGGCAGAGCTGAAGCTGGCAGTAAACAGCTTGTCTACGTTCACCGGCAGGGGACTTCCCCATTCACGCCTTAGTTTCTTAGCTAACAGGCTATGCTGCCTCTAGGTTTTTGCGCAGTTACGTTTTCTGCATTGAAATGGTCTCATACGAATGCTACCGTAGGTGAATAGCCTCCACTCTGTCTTCCAGCACATAGGCCAGCCTTCCTGATACCCTGTGTTGGCTGTGGGATTATGGAGGGCACCAGGTATGGGAACGCTGACAAAGGCTGCCACACAGGGCCTGGAGATGGGGTGAAAGACACTGAGAAAACCACCTTGCCTTATGGCGTATAGTAAAGTGCAGTTCCCAACTAGCCTGCTTGTCTTGACCATCTCTCAGGACTCAGGCAAGATGATCTAAATGGTTTATAAGCAAGTGTTTTCACTTGCTTCTTACTATTGAGTATATTCTGCTTTTGTTCCAGCCAATCAAAATACATGCAGAAGAGACCAAGCAGCCTATCAGCAATGGGGTCAAACCATTTACCCATCAGCTGCTTGATACACCTTTGCTCAAGGAGGCAGGGAGAGAATGATGGGTGGATGAATTTGAGGTAACAGTGGAGAGAAAGGGAAGAGAAGGAATCGGCTACCAGGTAATAATTAGGAATGGGACAAGTAATAAAAACAGGAGTGGGGAGTCCAAAATACAAACATCCCTCTGAAAGTGATCACCATTTTGAGAATGACCCCCTCACACACACTCTTTGAGCTGTGACAAATTTGAAATGGGCTCATACACACCCCCACATGCTCCCCCACCATACCTGCTAGTTCCCCTACCCCAAAGGGAAAAATCTGTACTTTGGGGAAGGGAGGGCTAACAGGTAGCAGAGAGCAGGCCAAGAGAGGCCCTGTGACCCTCTCCTGGCCTGCTTCCTGCTGCTACCTCCCTTTTCGATGGTAACAATCTTTGCAGTGGGGAAGGAGAGCATTGAGCACGAAGGGCTGGGAGGAACTGAGCTTTTTTGGTGTTCAAGTTAAACAGCTGAAAAATCCACTCAGGTTTTGCAAGAGTTCCACTTGAACACTCAAGCAACTTAGTTGTTGGGGGGGGGGGGGGGCTGAACAAGAGAATGCTCACTCATCCCTAATATTACTAGTAATATTACAAACTGAGATGTTCTGTGCTGTCATTGCTCTTCAAGCTTCCATCCTTTGATTTCAGCTTGCTGTCCCAGTAATCTGCTCAAAGTATGTAGGGCTGGATCTAAATTTAGTCATACTTAGAGTAGACCCACTGAAATCAAGGGGACATGAATCTCTCATGACTAACTTAGTCCCATTGACTTTAAAGGGCCCTATTGATTTTAATGGATATGACAAAATCTGGATCCAACCCATGATCTGTATTCCCCCTATAAAAACAGAATCAGAATTATAATCATAATTGAGGCTGAAAGCCTAAACATACATAGTTGATGGAAATCTGATAGAAACCAGTGTTAGCGATGTTTAGAAGTGGAGCATTAATGTGAAGTAGAGATACCAGTCTGTTTAAGGTTTAATATGCAAGAAAAAGCATGCTCCATCCCAATCCACCTCTGTTTTGCCCAACCCAATTTTTTTTCTTGTGTTGTTGCCTTTTCAGAGCCAGAATTTGAGTTCTGTGATGTACTTTGGATTTGGGAGTTTTGAAACTTGAATGTCTCCTGACTAAAATTCAGAATTATGATTTTAATAGGGCCTATTGGTATTTAGATTGTTTAAATAAATCACAAGATGTTTGCTTGCATTTGTTAGTAAAATATACTTTTATAGATTATGCCCACCACAAAGAACACCAGCTCGAAATGCGTAGGGCACATTAAGTCCAGAAGGGAAACTGCAGTTCTTAATCATACCACTTAACACACAGTCCATTGGTGCCAAGAACACTTGCAGCAGCAATGAAGCAAACATCAACGTAATTTTATTGCACTTTCTTCCCAAAGAACTGTTTAATTATCTCAAAGAGAGAAGTACTTCCAAGGTAAGTTTTGTCCTAGGGTAGCAAGAAGAAAAATGTTATACCTCTAAAAAAGAGAGAACGAACGAACGAATGAATGAACGAAAGAATTTCTTCAAAATATAGTTCCCCTTTCAAAAGGCATAAATAGTGAATAGGCTATATGGTTAATTATTTAGTGAACATTTCCCTGTACCATATATTTCAATGGGGCTACTTTCTTCCAATTTGTCTAATCAAAATGTTTTTGTTTGTGTCAAAGGATTATTAAATTTAATGTATCTAGTTCTCCTGATTAAACATTTTGCCTTCCCCTTTGCTCCGTTTGAATGTTAACAAAAAAGGAAAAAAATATTTGATAAATAAGGCTTATTGCAATTCATCGTTTCTAAGTGTCTCCTGTCTTTTGGGCCTAACGAGTCAAAGGGCCGCTCTAGAACCTGCTTTTGATACTATGGCTCTAGACCAGGGTTAGGCAACCTGGTGCCCAATAGATGTTTTGGACTACAGTTCCCATATGCCCCTGGTCAATGGATAGGGATTATGGAAGTTGTAGTCCAAAACATCTGGAGAATACCAGGCTGCCTATATCTACTCTAGACCATGGCAGATAAGCATAATAATCCATTTGCTACGGTATTTTGTGGTACAAAAGAACATTCTCCAAGAACCCATGTTTTCAAGAGAATATGCTTTCTATAGGGATATAATATATACGTAAAATAAAGTCAGCCTTTTCTACACCAACCTTTCCCAATCCGGTGCCCTCTAGATGTTTTTGACTGCAGCACTTGACCATTGGTTGTGCTGGCTCAGGCTGTTGGGAGTTGTAGTCCAAAACACCTGGAGGGCACCAGGTTGGGGAAAGCGGCCCCATACAACAGAATGTAACACTATCCACACAGAATTGTTGCCAGATCACTCCCTCCAATAGGACAGACTTCGGTAGATCTAGACAGCATTCTTCAACCTGATGTGTTCATTTTCCATGTACAGATTTTTCAGCAAGTATTTCCTCTTCCCTGCACTAAGCATTTGGTTGTATTAGATTCTAATACAGTTGTTACAAGGTGATTGTATCAGTGGAAACTGGTGGCTCTGACGTCAGTTGGGAAGTGAATCCGTTCTGGGTTTCAGTCAGAACTCTAAAGGAGCTATCCAAGGTGCTTGGATAGCTCCTTTAGAGTTCTGACTGAAACCTGGAGTGGGTTCACCACCCCACTGACATCAGAACCACCAGCCTCCACTGGATTGTACATATCCCACACCCCTTGTCTCTCCTCCGCCCCATGTTTAACTTAGTTCTAGAAATGTATCTATCAGACAGCTGAAGTCTAGAAAATTTTGCCAGTGCCTCAGAAGCTATACAGCACTCTCAAGATATCGAACTGACCACTGAAGTAGGCAATGGATCTTGATATTTATGTATGTTGAAAAGACCAGGGTGGGGAAAATGCCTCAACTGGAAGATGGGGTTACTGCAAAGTTCAACTACAGGTTACTAATGAAACAAACTGCTGAGGTTCAGTGTATTTTTCATAACTAAAACCATAATCCGCTAAAACCATAATCTAAACCAAAACCATAATCGTGATCAGATTAATCACTGGGACCAGAAGGTCATGATCATATAAGACTGTATGTATGACTGGCTGCCTGTATGTTTCTGAGCCCAATTCATGGTGCTGGTTTTAAACTATAAAGCCTACCTTACATGGCTCGGACCACAATACCTGGCGGAACGCCTCTCCCAACCTGAACCTGCCTGGACACTATGAGCAACATCTGGCACCTTCCTCCAATGGCCTCTTCCGGGGGAAGCTCGGAGGGGGGAGACAAGGGAGAGGGCCTTCTCAGTGGTGGCCCCCTGACTGTCCACTGAGGCCTGCCTGGCACCGACACTGTCATCTTTTGGTTCCAGGTAAAGACCGCCCTCTATGCCCAGGCATTTAATGGCATATGACGGCGCATCTATGAGTGCTGTTTTGAACAAGTCTATTAGGGAAAATATTTTATACTTAAATTGTTTCTAGCTGTTTATATTGTTTTAATTTTTGTGTGTTAAATTTATTTAGACTGTTTTTATCATGTTGTATTTTTTGTAACGCTGGTGTATTTTTAATGAGTTGTTGTAAACTGCCCAGAGAGCTTTGGCTATGGGGCAGTACAGAAATGAAAATCAGCAGCAGCAGCAGCAGCAGCAGCATGGAATAAGGAAAGGAGGCAGCCCTTGTGGGCTCTCTCAGTTTTACGATGTCATTGACGCAAAGTATCAAAATAGAAATAAAGAATGCATTGAGTCAGCATCTTTTAGTTAGATGAAACACACATCTTCAGAGCCTTCTTTGCACTGTGGCATGTGCCACCAAAGGCTATCCCGCCCTCCATTGACTTTGCTTTTATTGAAGTTGGTCGTTGAGCCTGACTGCATCCTACATGGCATACTTCAAGCTGTGTCTAATAAATATTTAACAACACGAAACCAAGAGATTTTCAAACCTTGGGACAATAACATCAGAAAGAAAACAATCACTAAGTGACCACTGAGCTTCTTCATGAATCCCATTCATTTTATTAACGGTGCACATGCCAGTGTAACCAATTAAGACTGTACTACATTATATTGTTCCACCGACGAAGTGATACTATTACATGCTTTGCCAAAATGAGAGTCGAACGTGTATTTCACGCAAGAGCTTGGTATTATCGAAGTTAATCATACTGTTCTTTTTTTATTATAGTTCAGTCTATGGAAGTTTGCTGGAACACTAACAGTGAGGAATAAATGAAGCTAGCTTTCAACTCTGCGTGTGACAGTGGGAGACCAGGACAGGTTTAATTCAACCTTACAGAGTCCTCTTGAATTGTGTCAGTTGCAGAGTTTGCACTTGACTTTGGGAAACATTAAACTGTTCTCGCCACTGAGAACTAATTAAGAAATCTGGCCCTCCGTGGCTGAGCTCATTTTGTTCAGGTTGACTGCTTGTTCAAGTCTGACTCGGGATGCTCATCTAATGTACACTGTGACCAACTATTTCAGTTGGATTAAGGTAATTACCTAGCTCAACACTTTTCTGATACATTTTGCAATAATGGAATCCAAAGCTTTTATACGCTCCTCAAGCCACACTTTAAAGTGCAAATTTTGGCTTGAGAATAGACTCAGTAATCCAAGGTCGTCATTAACAAATAGGGTATGGGGCAGTCGAGTGCAAGAATACTGACCGCATCTAAGCTTCGAAATGCCTGAACTCTTGTGAAAGGCCTTCTCTTTGGCATGTAACTAAGCTCTTCTCTAAAAGACAGATGAATATATAGCTCTGCTTCAGCGTTGGAGGCCAAGTCCTGAGTAGGGTTGCTATGTCTCTCAGAAGGGAGAAAGATATCATGACTGTGACATTCTTTTAAAGTAGGCAGATCCAAAATTTCCAGTTGACCAAAT
Organism: Heloderma suspectum; assembly: GCF_057233095.1. NCBI lineage: Eukaryota > Metazoa > Chordata > Lepidosauria > Squamata > Helodermatidae > Heloderma > Heloderma suspectum. Next base: position 177,058,596 of record NC_139458.1, on the reverse strand, counting down.
ACTGATTGAAATATCATTGGGGGCATCCTTCTCACTCATTAACCAAGTCCAAGTACACTAAAATATAAATGGAGGCCTTTCACTCGAAACATGGCTTCATCTGCTGAAAACAATTAGCTGCTATATTATGGCTGAAACCAGGAGCTACTAGTGATTTTTTAAATATAACCCAGCGTCCTGTCAAGTGTCCCCCAAAGTGAACAACACCACGACACTGTTTTCTGTATTACCTATAAACGTTGTCATCCACGTAGCGCCAATAATTGCATGTGTTATGGTTTTATTCCTGGCAACCATGTCTGTAACATGTAACAGAACCAGACAATGATGTGCCTGGTAATGGTAGGGCCTTGGGAGTACACACATCCACCACTATGTGTAGGAAATATTAGGACACAATCAAATGTGAGGAAGAGGAATGTGCGCACAATTGGCATGATCTCTGAAATGTTTGCTATGGGCAGTATCCAGTGCTGTCGGTCCACCATGCTCATTAGGTTGCGCTAGCGGGAATGACCACTAGTGCAATGGGAAGCTTGCAGTTCCTACAGCAATGCTGGAAACTAGCTTTTCTGAAACAGGACAGGTCAGTGGAGCTCCTATCTGCAAGCACCATGTCCTCCTTCCACTCCAGAAATGCTAGTTTGAACTACTCTCTGGTTGTTTTAGCAAGCACTAGCTTCCCATTGTGCTTGTGGTCATTCCTGTGAGTACAGTGCACCATAGGATAATGCCCTATGTTCCACAGGGATAGGAGGAAATTGTAGATTGATGGAATTACACATATATTTTTCATCCAGTGGGGGACACATGCACTGCTGAGTAGTCTGTTACTGGCCCATTTAGCAAAACACTGGCTGAACCTAGCAGTTTTCCCTAATACAACGATATCACAGTTTTCCCAAGACTTTTAGATTACTGTTATTTGTAACAGCAGACGATGACCACATTCAGCTTGCGCACTGCCCCTCCCCTTCCTCTCTTCTTCATGCACAAGGGGAGAACATTTTAAAAGCTTCTGGTTTCAGTTTGTAACAATTCCATCTGAATACGGAAAACCATGTGCAAACCAGGACCAGAAGCTATCAATTTCCTCCCCTCAAAGGAGGAAGGAGAGGGAGAGCATGCAGGCCTAGAGCTGGTCATGCCATGCCCTCACAATACTAAACCATGGTTTAATGAGGCCATTGCTTTACAGATGCCCAGTGCAGGTTTTTCTCAGTGCAGGTTTTTCCCACAAATGCAAGAGCTAGAACTTCTGTTGCTGCCATTGTCATTGTTAGATGAAAGTGGAGATACCAAGTATCAAATTCATTGCGGAAGATTAATCATGTTGGTTCTACCCCATTCATAAAACTCACTCGAAACATGGCTTCATCTGCTGAAAACAATTACCTGCTATATTATGGCTGAAACCAAGAGCTATTAGTGATTTTTTAAATATAACCCAAGTCCTGCACTGTAAAGGCAACAGATATCTGGCATACTATGGCCAAATCATCAATTGCTGAAGAATAATTCTCAGTTGTCAGGGACAAATGTGACTACGCTTTCTGATTATCTTCTCCATGGTCCATGGTAAAAGCTCACATTGCATATTATTTTGATATTTAGCCTACAATCCTATACCCACTTAGTTGGCAGCAAGCCTCATCAAACTTGCTGGGACTTGCATCTGAGTAGCCATGTATAGGATTACACTATTAAATAATTATAGTGATATGCAATCTTGGGTTATGCATTACTCCCAAAGTCAAGTGGAAAAAAAACATCCACGACAGTATTTACTTGTGTTGCCTTCTGATGAGCTTTAAAACAGGCTTAGCAGAAGAGCCCCCACTTATACTACCCCCCTGCACATAGTCAATTTTAAATGTGCATATAATTAAATAGATTAGAATATGCAAATAAGAAAATGCCTAGGTTCTCTCTAGCAGAGGTGGCAATCACAAGCATTTAACAGAAAGGTTCCGAATGCTACCAATTAGGAAAAAATTTACCCCATGAATTCCTTTTATGAAGGAACACTCCCAAGATTCTAAAATGTTTGAGCATCTGTTAGCTAAAACTAGGGGAAGTACATCCAAAGGGATCTGCAGAGACTCGAGGGCATTTCTACACCAGCCTGAAATCCCAAATTTAAAATGGGGCTTTCTGCTTCCATTTTAAATGCAGGATCACAACTGGCTCCCTTTACACGCACTTCCTTTCCCCCCTCCCCTCCGCTCCCCCCTCCTTCTCCCCGTACCTGAGTCTTCCATTCTCTTTCATTGACCTCGCTCCTCTTCTTGCCACTTCTACTCTTTTCACAGAGGAAACTGAGGTGGAACACAACGGGGTAATTTGATAGCTCATTATCTGCGATCTATTTAAAAACGGAACAAGGGGCATTTAGTGCAGGAGATGCCTTGAATGATCACAACGTCATGTAAAGAGCTCGCAAACTTCCGTGAAGGAGCAATCTGAATCGCAGGATAAAAGCTCCGTGTGAAGGAGCCCTGAAAGTCACTTTGAAAAGACCCTACATGTTCCAGGTTGTGAAACTCCGGAGGGGTACTTCAACATAAAAATAAGCATACCCACTCTAATGGGAGTCAAGAACTCCTCTTATGACTTTTACATGCTAATTTAGCTGTTTTTTGGTGTTAGATTGGTGCAGTTACCTTGACTACGTATTCTTATACTGACCATTTTCTTTCTTACTTCATCTAAGGCTTAGATGGCCCCGCTATCTCCCCCATCTCCCAGTCAAGCTGCACAGGACTCAAAGCCAGTCAAGTTATTTTGGCACCTGAGGCAGAAAAACCCTCGAGTGCCTCTCCCTCTCCTTGGCAGTAAAAATACAACAATAATAAATTAAATAACCATTTGCCGCCCTGTCACAACAGCCAAATCAAGCTGCCTGAGGTGACCACCTGACTCCACCTAATGGTAGGGCCAGCCGTTACATACACTTCCCTGATGACGAAAGGAAACCAAAACTCAGGAAGAGCACTGGACAGATTTTGTTTAAAGTCATAGTTGGGGGGGGGGGATATAAATGCTGTTAACAAAACAAATAATAAAGAAATAGATCAAATTGTATAAAACAGAGACACACCAAAGAAACTCCTTGCAGAATTAAGTACTCATGTGAGCCAATGTGGTGGAATGTGGCCTGGAAATCTCAAGGACGAACACTGGAGCACTCTTCTCAACTTTGTTCCTTAAGAAAGCCTGGCTCAGTGAGCTGACATGTGGGCTACAATGCAGGTCTCTGTTGCCCCTAAGGAGTAGGATGCCTGAAAATTGTTTGACAAGTGCTTTCCATTTTTCCTCTTGCCTGAACGGGAACAATATACATTTAGTACTATGCGTCAGATTTTTCAAGGCAATAAAATTGTTTTGAATTCTTAGGCTTTCAACGTGCTTTGTTTTCATAAAGACCATCCCACTCTATATTTCATTGGAGTATTTTTTAATTATTTACCTAATACGATGATTTGCAGAAATGCCGCCAAAGCTTATTTGCTGCCACAGGAGAGAGATGGGGAGACAAGAGATTGCATGCAAGCCTAAATATCGTCCGAGAATGCAAGGGACAAGCATAGAGAAGTGCTTTCCTACTGCAGCCTCAATTGCATTGCTCCTACAGTGGTGTTGTATTATTAAAACAGATTTCAAGGCATGGCAGGTTTTTTGTAGTTAAATAAGGTACCGACAAGTGCCGCCTTTTCTGCAAAGAGGAACTTTACAAGCTCAAAGCTGGACATCCGAACATACACCGCAAATACTCTTTGAGGTCTCCTCTCTCACTTTCATCGTAATCTTTCCTCACATAATCCACTTTTTGCAATCAATACTAACCATGCCACTTCAGTGAGAAGGGGATTTAAATGAAAACCACCAAAAGGAAGTATATATTTGCTTTTCATAATTTCATGGCAACCAGGAACAAAGGGAATCTGCCAAGCACAGTGCGTGTATGCGTGTGTATGTATTTCTTTCATGTCTCCACAATCAAAGATGCTGCTGGTAAGGAATACCAAGCATTTTTATTGATCTGCCTTAAAGGTAACAGGACTAGCAGGCTTGCCTGAATTGGGTTCTCCATGCTTCCTTTAATAGATTGTCATGTAACACACTGGCTGGAAATAAATATCCTTAGTGCTAAACAGTATCATCAAAACAACTTTAGACATTTTAAGCATATTGTCACAACAAACACTGCTAAGTCTGGGTGATCCCACATACTCAACGCTCTCAGCACTGCTCCAGAGTTAACTTTTTACCATAAGCAAAAATGGCTAAAATAGATCCCACTCTATAACCGTACTCCAGCAGCTCCCACACAACCTGTTTCTTTTCACCAAGGCTCCTAGGGAGTTGTGCTGCTGCAGCTTTGGGCATGCTTTCCTAACACACTACATATCTGTCCTCTGTGTTATACCAACTGTAACACCTTCTGAGAGTTAGGCAAGAATCTGGAACAGCCCGGGGACAAAGACAGTATTCAACAAATAAGAGATTACTTCAGGAAAATGTACGATAAACGTAGGTGTGTCAAAAGAAAAAGAAAATAAGTATTCTAATTAATGCTCCTTGGATGATGCTCTGCCACAGGTCAGTGTGCCAGAATCTGGAGTGCAACATCCAGTTTTTGTCTCAGCTGGCAGAGACTGTCAATAGTTGGTTCATCAAGATGAAAATAAAGATGGGACACACTCAGTTCAGTTACATCCTTTGTCTTACCACGGGAAGAATCTCTTTGATGACGAGCAGGGGTGGGGAACCTTTTCTGTTTTTTTCCCTCTGAGGGCCTATTTTATTTATTTATTATTAAATTTATTAATCCCCTCAAAGGTAACCTTCCAGGTGCTGTATGTCAGTGGCGGGCAGGGCCAAAGCACAAAATGGGCAGGGCCAAAGCTATACACACACACATTCATAGCACACATAGACTCATTGGGCAGTATCCAATGCTGTCCATGAGCCAGTGGAACCCACTGCTAGTGAAACAGTAAGCTAGTGGCTCCTAAAGCAAGCAGAAATGAGCCAAACCTCTCGTTTTTGGAATAGGGCAGGTCAGCAGAGCCCACTGAAGAAAACAAGTGCTTTGGCTGGTTTCTAGGATCGCTTTAGGAAGTGCTACTTTCCTGTTGCACCAGTGGTCGGTCCCGTGGGTGCAACAGAATGAGTGGCAGCATTGGATACTGCCCTTTACAAGGAAATCTTCTCCAGATGGTTTTAAAATGGCAATATTAAACATTAACTGCTACCATACTGCTTAAATAGTAGGACTGGGTTGTAACAAGAAGAGACAGACTGAAAGGTTTTAAAAAGATTAACAAAATTAAAGGTAGTCACCATAGTTATTGATCCAGAGGAGCAAACAGGAAGGGATGGCGTAATAGGGTCAAATTAAAGTTTGCCTGGCCCAAGCTTTAAAAATGGGATGTCCTATTTAAACTGGTTATCTATTGCCAAATATAGGACAGCATTTTTCTCCCTCGGTGCAATGTTCTATTCTCTAAACTTCTAGATGGTAGATATAATAAATTCCAGTTAATAACAGACATTGCCCTTGCAACAATAGAGAGATGGAGTCTGTTCTGCATGTCTTACTTAACTGCAATTTTTATCAAGGGGCTAGAGAACCTTTGACTTACCCTATTATGCAATCCCTTCCTGGACAATCCTGAGTCCTTGTTGATTATTTTACTTGAGGGTTCTAACATCTCAATTACAGAGCAAGTTGACCTGGATGCAAACGTAGCCATCCCGATCAGACCCTCTATGATTGTTTCGTGACTCTGCTCTTAAATTCCTATGTACTTTACTTTTCAATATGTATTTTATATTTTTTATTCTTTATGTCTGTGGCCAGTAGACCATAAATAACAAACTACTACTACTATCTGTGAGCTCACGCTCCCAATGACGTACTTTTCTGCTGAATTTGCTTTTGTTCATCACACTACAGGGAGGATTCAGTACTATCCATGTGGGTGTTCTGCACAGCATTTCATTAAACTGGAGGAAGTGATCAGATACAATGTTATAAGGCTGTTAGTCTCTCAAGAGTGGCTCATTCCCAGACTTCCTCGGGGATCTGTTCCATCTTCCTTCATGGTCACTAGATGCACGAAAGGGAAGCCCCCATTTTCATTTGCTATAGAATCCATTTTAACCATTTAAACTAAGCATGACCAAAAAAAAAGAGAGGCAAATTTGGATTTCTCCCACATCCTCTCTTTGATGACACTAGAGTTTTCATACCAAGTAAATTACCTATTTTCCTTTACTCTAATCCAGTATTTGATTTACACTTTTGGTTGAAAATATACTTCAGTAATTAAAATAAGCAAACTGGATGAGCCCATTTCTGCCATTATTTTTGACTAAGTAGAAGAAAACTAAGTTTTATGATTCCTCTAGCCATGCTAACGTAAATGTACTTTGATTCTTTAATCTCAAAATGGAGCCTTTCCAAATAAAGTAATATACTTTACAACAGTATCGTGTAGGAAATAATTAGGTTGCAAGTTCTGGAGGCTTTAATATGGATGAAATTATATAACTATCTTTGCATGCTGCATAAGGCCCTATTAAATGCACAAGCCTGCGATGTTTCTGGCTGTCAGAAAGCAAAATGAAAAATAGTTTTAATAGCTGCTCTTTGACCTGTTTTATATTTTATGTCAATTATAACAGCACACAACCATGCATAATTATGAAGCATAGATGCATTAAAATGTACACATAATTTGTGTTCTTATGGCAAACATTGCATGAGGGTTTAGAAAACAAACTGGCGATTTCCTATTGTTGTAAGTCATCTGAACAGTTATATATTGGGATTAAATATCTTAAGACAGATTTGTCTTTCCATCTGTCTTGAGTAATTTTAAAGAAATATTTTTTTGAGATGGACAAAAATCCCTGCATAGACACAACTTGCTGCCATCTGTACTCTCTCTCATCACACAGTGTGTAGGTTCCAGCATGAATAGCAAAGTAACCCTGGAAGATATACAGATTTGTCATCTGAACATCATTTTTAAAATGATCCAATTTATTCACAGCGGGAGTTTCCTTTTGGCACTATCGCAATCATCCTTGTTTGGGGCAGAAAGACCGATTATTTTATTTTATTTTTTGCAATGCATCCTACTTTCTAAAATACACAATGACTGAAGAAAATAGCTTCACAACACTTTACATTTTGGAGCTCTCTGTGCAGAAGTATTATTAAGTAGCATTTAGATTACTGCTGTTCTTTGTATTATGGAAAAAACATGACTAGATAGCCTGAAGAATCCCAGGACTATGGAGAGAGAGAGAGAGAGAGAGAGAGAGAGAGAGAGAACACCATTCACTTAGGATTACAATGGCTAAGTTATGATCTACACATGCAGTGGACCTAGGTGGGGATGTAATGGTAGAGAGGTTTGTACCACTTTTTTGTGCTGGTAGAGGATTAAATGACTGAATGCTCCCCTGCATAAAAATACAATCCCTGCAAGTAGAAAACTAGCACAGCAGAGTGCAAACTGGGCTAGAAGCATTTTCCCTGGTAGAAAGTTGACCTCAAGTTTTGTTTTTGTTTTTAATGTAGGGTGGACAGTAAAAATGGTATCACCTCATTGCAGACTGAAATGGTACAGTCCTCTCCACCACCTTATCACTTTATTCTGCTGCATGAGTTATATCTATAGCCAGACATAGCGGTATGGCATGTATGTATAATACAATCATAGAGTTGGAGAGGACCTTATAGGCCATCTAATCCAACCTCCTGTTTGATGCAGGAGATCCAGAGTTGGTGCATCCCCAACAGATGGCTGTCCAGCCTCTGCTTGAAGGTAGTTGGAAGCAGAGTGAGGGAGAGCCCATTCCCCTCTAGATCAGGACTGGGCAGAAAGTACATCTCCAAAAATTTTGGACTTCAACTCCAAGCATTCCTGACCACTGTCCATGCTGGCAGAGGTTTCTGGAAGACCAAAACATTTGGAGATCAAACCACTCGTACTGCCAAGACGTTTCTCCTAATGTTCAACTGAAATCTGCTGTCTCGCAACGTAAGCCCATTAGATCTAATCCTGCCTTCTGGGCCAGGAAAGAACATTTGCCCTCGTCTATTACGTATATGCAAATGCCCTTCATGCACAGTTCCCTGCACTCTGGCTACCAGAGAGGCCTAACTCATTTACTCACATATGCTCTGGGGCCTGTAAACCCTTCTGTCAGCAGCTCCCGCTTTCCCTGTGAACTCAGTGCCTGATCATTACGGTGCTCGTTCCTTCCTCCTGCTACCACACCTAGTTGGCTCCTGCTGCCCATCCGTATGAAATGCTGGGATGTAGTTCTTGAGACGCAAAACATATGTTACTTTAAACATAGCTAGCAGAGGTTCTGATCCTGATTGGGGCTCTGGCGCTTGCAATATATCTTGCCAAATAGTAATCATACTGGTGTCATCCACTCTTCACATTACACATGCTTGTAACGCCAATTACACATTGGTGTATCACCAAGGTATTCCCGCAAACAACGTGGAGCCCATCTCAGAAGGTGTCACACAGAACCAGCTGTAGCCTGTAGCACAGCCAAGAGAAGCACCCTAACAATGGAGATAAAACAGGATTAAGTCATAAGGCCAAAATAAAATGTATTGACACAAATTGTTCGTAGAGCTCCTTTTGCAGGAGCTATACAGCCACCCCTCTGAATAGGTGTCTCTTTTTTGAATGCTAAGTTTCCCCCCAATGAATTCAAGCCACATTCTGTTTTGTCATTTGTTGAACTCATTCTTGTGTTTGGTCTAACAGCTCTTGAAACTTCCCTGAGCTAAAGAGCAGTGCAGGGATATAATGTAGGCACTTTTTAAAGGGAGAAATGCCATTGGTATAAACATGCTACCCTCCTCCCCTGCTTTCCCCTTAAAAAGCTCTTGTGCAGAAGAGACACTTTAAAAAGTTCACCTGTTAAGCTTAACCATGAAGGATGATTTCCCTACTTACTTGGAACTTCCGTAGTTCCTGTCACTCACTGCTGAATTTCTCCCCAAAGCCTATAAGAAAACACCCAAAACAATGTTTTCTTATCGTGTAAACTATAAGAAAACATTAATTTTCAAAGTTTTTAAAACTTTGGAAAATCTGGAATTAGGTGCAAGACAACCATTGCCACCAAACAGAACCTTTCCTCATATTCCTAAAGGCTGTCCATTAAGAAAAAACCCAAGACTACATAGAAGACACCCTACTGTACTCAAAACATACAACATGTTGAATTCTTTGTGGCATATTATTTCTTGCAGTGCAAAACGCTCATGTGGTCTGCATGACTTTCCCCTCTGGCCTTTTTTTGTGGCCCCTGCTGCCCCCCACTGCTGAAATGCACTGACGCATCAGGAAAACAGGGCTATTTTAAAGCAAAGTAGAATCTGCTGCCTTTCTGGACTGCAACGAAGGAGTAGGGGTTAACTCTTTGGTCCTTTGATTATCCAGATGTGGTGAGATAATCAGGTGATCTCTACTTCTAGATGTTGCAAGTTTAACCCAAGTGTCATGCTGTGCATAGAGAGGGCTCATCCCTAAATACACACAGGTGGGCATTAATGACTGGAACAGTTGCTGGTAGTCAGCTTAAAGCCTCGACTGAAAAAAATGTAGACGATGGATTCAGCAAGCCTTTGCACAGATCAGCCCAGCTCCTGGCAGATGTCCAAGCAGAACGACTTGGAGAGTCACAGGGCTTACGATAATGCCCGGTCAGGGAATTCGAACAGCAGCATGTGAAAACTGGTTCAATGCCTAGGAGGCATTTTGACTCCTCAGGCTGCCTTTCTGGGAGAATGCTGCTATTACCACAATTACATGGCAATGGAATTTTGTGATTGGATTTGTATTCCTCACTTCCATTTCACAGTCATGAAGGCTACATCTTATCTCCATTGTCAGAGGCAATATGCCTCTGTAGGCCAGACGTGGGGGAACATGAGAGGGAGGGTGCTCTTGCACTCATGTCCCGCTTGAGGGCTTCCCAGAGGCATCTGGGTGGCCATTGTGGGAAAAGAACGCTGGACAAGACAGGCCTTTGGCCCAATTCAGCAGGACTCTTCTGATGTTCTTGTGATGCTCCAATGGTCAGATACAAAATAAAAGGTTCACTTGCCCTGTAAAAAGGGCAATAGGAGGGGTGGCGTCACACCAAATCAGGCCAAGGCTGTAGCTCAGTGGTGGGGCTCATGCTTGGCATGCAGAGGCTCCACTTAGGGCTGGAGCAAACCTTTGTCTGAAAGCCTGGAGAGCCACTGTATTGTCAGCGTAGCCAACACCGAGCCAGATGACCAATGGCACGACTCGGTATAAGGCAGCTTCCTCTGTTCAGTCTAACCCAGAGCTGTCAGCCCTGACTAGCAGTGGCTCCTTAATGCAGAGCTGGGGAACCTGTAGCCCTCCAGATGTTTTGGCCTACAACTCCCATCACCCATTGGCCAATCTGGCTGGGGCTGATGGGAGTTGGAGTCCAACAATGTCTAGAGGGCCATAAGTTGCCCGCCTCTGCTCTAAATTCTCAGGCACAGGGCTTTCTGAGCACTTCTTCCTGAATCTTTAACTAAAGATGCCGAGATTCAAAGCAGGAGCTGTACATAGGCCAAGAATGTGTTCTGCCAACGAGCTAGTCTCTCTTGAAACAGTAAGGGTGAAACTACGTGTAAGCAATCTGTGGATGCTGCTGAAAATGGCAGTCTGTGTACTCAAGAGTTCTCCCACTCTTCCATCCATTACATGTAGGACCACTTAACTTTTGCCCCAATGTCATTACGATCTGCATGTCCCCGCTCCTTTCAGCGCTGATAAACAACACAGAGCAGAGTGGTGGGGAAAACACAAAGCAGAATTATGCCAGGATATATGAGGGAAGCTGTAATACATGTTATGGAGGGGGGAGAGTGAAAGGGACATGGGCTCCTATTTTCTGTGGCAGCTCCACGCTCCTTATTACTTGCATTGCTATTCTATGGCCACAAGGAGGTGCCTTGATCTCTCCACTGGGCCAGTGATCTGCCTTCACTGACGAAATAGAAGCATTGCACCCAATGATCTACCATAGCGTAGTCCACCATGACTAGCTGCAACTTTCCTGTCTTGCTTTGGGATTTGTTTCTTCTTCTTTCCTTCATTCTGAAAAACTGAACTGGGGTCCTTCTTCTGAAGAGAAAGCACATCCTTGGACCATCACGTGAAGGCTCTCCTGCTCTGGGACTTCTAAGTATTCATCAAGCCACCAGCTCGTAAGAAGGCTTCTGCTTCATGCCCAGGAAAGTGAGGCGAGTCTAGACGTGAGCTTGCTGAATATAAATGCCAATTAACAATAGACGGGCCCTTTTGTTGTTGTTGTTGTTGTTCAGTCGTGTCCGACTCTTCGTGACCCCAAGAACCATAGCACGCCAGGCCTTCCTGTCCTGCACTCTCTCCCGGAGTGTGCTCAAGTTCATATTCATTGCATCCGTGATGCTATCTAGCCATCTCATCCTCTGCCGTCCCCTTCTCCTTTTGCCTTCAGTCTTTCCCAGCATCAGGGTCTTTTCCAGGGAGTTTTCTCTTCGCATTAGGTGGCCAAAATATTTGAGCTGCAGCTTCAGTATCTGTCCTTCCAATGAGCAGTCAGGGTTGATTTCCTTTAGGATGGACTGATTGAACCTCCTTGCAGTCCAGGGGACTCGTAAGAGTCTTCTCCAGCACCACAGTTCGAAAGCATCAATTCTTCGGCGCTCAGCCTTCCTTATAGTCCAGCTCTCACAGCCATACATTACTACTGGGAAAACCATAGCTTTGATTAGACGGACCTTTGTCGGCAAGGTGATGTCTCTGCTTCTTACTATGCTGTCTAGGTTGGCCATAGCTTTCCTCCCAAGGAGCAAGCGTCTTTTAATTTCATGGCTACAGTCACCGTCTGCGGTGATCTTGGAGCCCAAGAAAGTAAAATCTGTCACTGCTTCCATTTCTTCCCCTTCTATATGCCAGGAAGTGATGGGGCCAGATGCCATGATCTTAGTTTTTTTAATGTTGAGTTTCAAACCAGCTTTTGCACTCTCCTCTTTCACCCTCAACAAGAGGCTCTTGAGATCCTCTTCGCTTTCTGCCATTAGGGTGGTATCGTCTGCATATCGGAGGTTGTTGATAATTCTCCCAGCAATCTTAATTCCAACCTGTGATTCATCCAACCCGGCATTTCTCATGATGTACTCTGCATATAAGTTAAATAAGCAGGGTGACAATATGCAGCCTTGTCGTACTCCTTTCCCAATTTTGAACCACTCGGTTGTTCCATCTCTGGTTCTTACTGTTGCTTCTTGACCCTCGTACAGCTTTCTCAGGAGACAGGTAAGGTGGTCTGGTACTCCCATCACTTTAAGAATTTGCCACAGTTTGTTGTGATCCACACAATCAAAGGCTTTAGCGTAGTCAATGAAGCAGAAATAGATGTTTTTCTGGAATTCTCTTGCTTTCTCCATGATGCAGCGAATGTTGGCGATTTGATCTCTAGTTCCTCTGCCTCTTCGAAACCCAGCTTGTACTTCCGGTAGTTCTCGGTTCGCATACTGCTGAAGCCTAGCTTGTAGGATTTTGAGCATCACCTTGCTGGCATGTGAAATGAGCGCAATTGTGCGGTAGTTTGAACACTCTTTGGCGTTGCCCTTCTTTGGAATTGGAATGTAAACTGACCTTTTCCAGTCTTGTGGCCACTGTTGAGTGTTCCAGATTTGTTGGCATATTGAATGCAGCACTTTAACAGCATCATCTTTTAGGATTTTAAATAGCTCGGCTGGAATACTGTCATCTCCACTAGCTTTGTTGTTACTAATGCTTCCTAAGGCCCACTTGACTTCACTCTCTAGGATGTCTGGCTCAAGTTCAGTGAGCGCACTATCATGGCTATCAGGGACATTCAGATCTTTCCTGTATAGTTCTTCTGTGTATTCTTGCCACCTCTTCTTAATCTCATCTGCTTCTGTTAGGTCCCTGCCTTCTTTGTCCTTTATCATGCCTGTCTTTGCACAAAACATTCCCTTGAGATCTCCGATTTTCTTGAAGAGATCTCTAGTCTTTCCCATTCTGTTGTTTTCCTCGATTTCTTTGCATTGTTCATTTAAGAAGGCCTTCTTGTCTCTCCTTGCTATTCTCTGGAACTCTGCATTCAGTTGGGTATATCTTCCCCTTTCTCCCTTGCTTTTCGCTTCCCTTCTTTCCTCAGCTACTTGTAAAGCCTCATCAGACAGCCACTTGGCTTTCTTGCATTTCTTTTTCGTTGGGACGGATTTCGTTGCTGCCTCCTGAACAATGTTACGGACCTCCGTCCATAGTTCCTCAGGCACTCTGTCTATCAGGTCTAATCCCTGAAATCTATTCCTCACCTCCACTGTATATTCATCAGGGATATGATTTAGGTCATACCTGAACGGTTTAGTGGTTTTCCCGACGTTCTTCAATTTAAGCCAAAATTTTGCAAGAAGCAGCTCATGATCTGAGCCACAGTCAGCTCCAGATCTTGTTTTTACTGACTGTATGGAGCTTCTCCATCTTTGGCTGCAAAGGACATAATCAATCTGATTTCGATATTGACCATCTGGTGACATCCATGTGTAGAGTCACCTCTTGTGCTGTTGGAAAAGAGTGTTTGCTATGATCAGCATGTTCTCTTGGCAAAACTCTATTAGCTTTTACTAATATTATCTATTATCTATTAGCCCTTTTACTAGAGAGCAATCAAGTGGCAAGTCGTCAATTTGCTTCATGGGACTTTTGCTTTGGTGCAATTGGCAAGAGAGAGACGGAAGGCGAGCTTGTTTATTTGCTGAGTCACCAGACACTTCATTGGAACGAGCAAAGTCAAAATGTGGAGTCTAAATCAATAGCGAACAAGACTGCTTTTCACAAAATCCGAGAGGGAGCCTGTCCTTCCATTGTAGAAGCACGGAGAACCCTGTCTGTTTAATTTGCATGGTGCACAGCCCAGCTTCCATCAAAAGTTCTGACTTTTCAGATTTTCCCAGTCCACACTGCTGCGATTGTCATGCATGCTTGTAAACAGGAAGCTCCATTGGTTGCCCTCAGACTGGATTGAACAAACTAACATCATAACAAGAGTGTTTATGGGGGGAGAAATGCTTAAGCACTGAAGCAGAAAGGGCTTAGCACTGATCAGACCTCTCTCCCACCTTTATTCTTCACTGTTCACATTGAAATGCAAATATCAGTGCAGGGTTTCCACTGGCGTGCCACTCACAAATTGAAAAGCAGTTTTTATCTATGCAAATGTAAGCATGGTAATTGAAGTTAATCAATCAATGCTAGCTTTCACTAAAACCTTGAACATGATTGAATAAAGTAATTATCATTCAGCAGAAAATGATGAAGTTGTAGACAGCATGAACCTTATTAAAGGAGGATTTTGAGTCACAATGGCTTAATTTAGCTAACAGCCCAGCCTTAGCCCAACCAACACAGCACCCTGACTGTCTAGAATTGTTGCATGGAAGAAGATGAAGGGGGAGGGGAAGATTTTTTAAATTATTTCTTTTTTACAGTGCTGGGATTAGTAAAAAGTACTTGTTACACTACAAAGGATCAGCCATAATTAACATCCTTCTTTACTCTAAATAGATCCGCCAACAAAGACTGCTATGACATCCTACAAGTGTCCAAGAGCAACAGCCAGCTGTTGGGACCATTAGTATATTTGGAAATCTCAAACAATGTAAGCAACTATTTAACTGTGAAGCCTCCACTATGCAATATCATACGCAACTCAGGGCAGGATCAGACGTTTCTGTATGTATTATTCATGTGTAACCTCTTTCCCAAAATGAGACTCGACAGAGTACAAAGTGTCGCATTTGAAAAGATAGAGAATGAGATCCTGGGAATAGTTTTCAGCGTTTCGTTCAATATCCATTCATTCAAATGCATTACAGCATGAGTTCTACAACATTACTTAGCTTAAATCAGCACTAATAAATAACCGCAATTGGTTCTGCGTTAAAATGGTCTCACTTACCCACCTGGGCATTATTTAGCTGATTAAAAAAATTATTTGGGTGTGCATTTGTGACAATGGACCCTTCTCTTTGCATGGTCTCCCTGTCTCCAAATCACACATGCATCACAATCCTGTTGAGCCTTCAAAATAATTCTAAAAATGCAGTAATGGCAACAAGTTTCTCCAACAATGTTAAGAATGATGAAGTAGGGTAGGTTACAAATGGTGTTAAAATGAACAGTAACTCAGAAGGAGGGAGTGGATGCCACACCTGACCAGTATTATTGAAAGCTGCCCCCTTGAGAAATTATTGGGTTAGGCATCTGTTTAAAAGCTCATAAGCCAGTAGAATATTTCTGCTGTGCAATGTGGTTCACTGACCACTTAAGTTTGTATTGCCCTACTTGTTTGTTACTCATGTTTGTTTATTACCTAGGCTTTTCAGTCCACAGACTTTCAAAGCAGCTTACAGTTTAAAAACACTGGCAACACTGATAATAATTTAAAATGAGGACACCAGCATAAATTCAGGATAAAACAACTAAGACTCAAACACTAAAACTGATCTAGAAACTGACATTAAAAAGGTTCTTCATCTGGCACTAAAAACGCACACATCTGAGTTGGTGTCAGGCAAGCCTCTCTTGGTTAAGCATTACATAACGGGGGCACAACAACAGAAGGAGGCCCACTGAAGCCAGAAAGCAAATGGCCACTCAATCATCCTTAAAATGTTGTCTAAGACAATTCTACTGAAAAACTCACCAAAAGCTTCCCCTCAGCTTTTGAAATATAATTTGGCTTTAAGCTGAAGGATAAAAATTGAGTTTATTGCAATGTATGTATCAGACTCCCCCCACCTAATTTATCAATTTATGCAGCTTTGGTTCAGTTTATGTCTTTTTAAGCAAGTAAAAAGAAATTAAACCTAGAAGAAGAAATGTATTTGTATTGTCACTTTCCAGCTTTCAAAGAGGCTCTGGATAGGTGGTTATACACAATGTGACAAAGGGCAGCCTGTGGGGTGGTTAGCTTATGCTATCTGCATGGCCATTGGGATCTGTGC